>NC_057804.1:429706701-429848581 GCF_018294505.1 Triticum aestivum | reverse complement strand
GAGGAGAAGAAGAAGAGTGAGAGTGGGAGCATGTGGTGGAGGTAGGGGGAAGGGAAGAGAGGAGGGGGAGGTAGGGGGAAGGGAAAAGAGGAGGGGGAGGGGAGGGACGGGTGGGGAAAGGTGTTGGGTTGGTGCGGGTTAGCAGTAGCGCGGGAGAGAAAACACGCTGCTGCTAAGGATTTAGCAGCAGCGCGCTTTGCGGTACGGCACTACTGCTAACTGGGACAAAAAATTGTGGCAATTTGAAACTTACCAGCAGCGATCTCGAAAAAAGCGCGCTACTACTACATACTTAGCAGTAGCGCTGTTCTTGCGACCGCGCTACTGCTACTTAGAGTTAGGTGAACACCGCCGGTCGATATTTGTAGCAGCGCGTTTCTGGCCGAGCGCGCTACTGCTAAATCCTTATCAGTAGCGAGTTTACATAACACGCGCTACAACTAGTTAGCAGCAGCGCCCCATTTGGAACCGCGTTGCTGCTAAGATTTTGTGTATAGGCTTTTCCCTAGTAGTGTGGGGTTGCTCTCTTCACACTCTCTCGCACAAAATGACTGTGGCCACATCTCTAACATCCCGGCGGATCACGTCCGCTTGGGGAAGGGGTGGATGCTTAGTGTAGATGCGGTGGTCGTCGCCGATGGAGAAAACCCACTGTCGGCACGTCCTGATCAGGGGTCCCCGCCGTTCTCTCTCACAAAGCCGGTGAGGTTGCCTTCGTCCCTTGCTCACTGCCGCGACGTGGGCAGTTGCCGCCTCCCGCCGCCCTCCTCAAGGTTGAGCTACGTCCCTCAGGTACAACTCCCTTTACAGCCGGCTTGCACCACTGCTCCAGCTGCCCACATCACTCCCTGTGGATATTTCTCTACTTCTTTGCCCCGCACATACCTGATACATTTACTGGCTTCTACGTACTGTATTTGTGATGAGTTTATGTCTCATCAACTAGTCCTAGTAATCTTATTCTAATCATGCTTCTTCAATTTCTTTGCCACATGGATGCTCATCTCGATTTTGGTGAAACTGCACAAAATGATCCGATGGTCAAAAGGTTGCAAACTTTATTTATTAGGAAGCTCGAACGTTGCCAGCAAATTGAAGCCTGGCTAGGGTTCACGGTTCAAGGGCTAGGGACTGCATGGATCGTTTTTTTTCTTTAGCTGCCTCTGTTCCAAAATAAGTGTCAACTTTAGTAGTAGTACAACTTTGTACTAAAGTTTGCACAAAGTAGAGACACTTATTTTGGAACGGAGGGAGTACATATTTGCTATGATCTGTCAATCATTGAGATGCAATAGCATGCATGTTAGTCTCCTTCGTATTTGATGAAATGTTGCAACGGGCACCTTGGACGCAAGATACATGTAACAGGAGCTGGAAGCTTCATAGCATTGTACAAATTTATCTCGCTGATAAATTACAGTACGTACTAGTACTATACTAGTACTTCCTCCTTTCCTAAATATAAGTCTTTGTAGAGATTTCACCATTAACCACATGCGGATGTATATAGATGCATTTTAAGTGTAGATTCATTCATTTTGTTCCGTATGTAGTTCACCTAGTGGAATCTCTAAAAATACTTCTCTACTAGTAATAGCTAGCCCCCACTACTAGGAATTCTCTATCCTCTCCTTGAGCCACATCACAAAAATTGACGTAGCCGTTAGATGAAGTAAATCAGTCATAATAGCCGTCTGATCTAGACGTTGAGAGGCTCCGCACTAAGCCACATGCAAGCATGCAGAAATACCGTGGCACATGCATGTGACTGGGTTTTAAATCACATCAACATGTCCGCATGCAAGCATGCACCGGTTGCATGCATGTAAGTGAGCTTTTAAGTCCCATTAACATGTCAAAAAGAAAAATATAATCCCATTATGCAGTAGGAGTTGGCTGATCTTTTTTCCTTACGTGGGATGATCTAAATGATGATGGGAGTTTATTTAGTTTGGCTACCACATTTGTCATGCGGTTATAGATTTTTTTTTAGTTCTATGAAATCGATAATTTTGCGCAGAGAGATATACCGCTGTTCCGCGGCAATGAGCGGGGACTCATCTAGTAATATTTAGGAACGGAGGGAGTACTATGTAAAGAGTTAGGTGTCACACGGTGATAGTGTGAGGTGGTCCATGTAATCACTGAGCCTGTGTGTTTTCACTGCTCTTGCACTCCTCCGCTGTAAGAATGGAGAAAATTGTAATCTACTACCTCCATTCGCCGAAAGCGTGGGACATCCAGCAGTCCTACCACCTCAATAATAAAGACCAATGAGCCGTCAAATCACATAGACCAAGCAGTAAGTTGGACGGACAAAGAAACCATCACTCTTGCGCCAGTGAGAGGTCGCATCCATGAATGCGGCACCGATTCTTTGGAGCGGCGCTGACCGTTTCGGGCGGGAAGCGCGCGCGGGCGATGGAGGGGCTTTGGGTGGGCCAGGCTGGTCAGGAGCGGGCATGGCAGCTATCCGCATGTCCCTACCAGACATGGCCGGAAACGAGAGGATGCACCGACTCTCGCGGCTAAAATCGTACACTACACACCATCTCTATATAGGAGTAGGTCGATCTGTCGCACTCTCTAACACACACATGATGTTAAACACACACACGCACACGCACGCACCTTAGTCCCGTTGCACCTTCTAACGTGACTTATTACACCTAGACGGAGGGAGTAGTAAGTATACGAGATACGGTGGCACACTGACTTAAGTCGAATACAAGTGCCCAAAATTTGTCTGCATGTTATAATAAGGATTCACTTAAAATAGTACGTGAGCGAACAGAGGGATCAATTGGACAGTGTTCCCGAGCAGTAGCGAGATGTGTGAGGTAGTAAGATACACCGCTAGCGATTTTAATTTTTCTTATTAATTTGTTTGTTTCACCCTCTGACTGGTGGGACCCAACGTACTATGTGGATAGAGGTAAGGTGACTAAGGCTGCATTATTTCTGCACCACTGTGGATAGTCTTACCACCAAGGCCACATGACACGATTATGATTGAAATCCTAATGACTCCCACACACACAAAAAAAACACGGCATGCCTGTCACACGAATGCAGGAATGGATAAAAGGATAGTTTCATCTCGTTGAACATAACGGGAGAGTTGTGTAGCTGGTTAACCTGTTCGCTCATCAAACTTGAGGTCTCCGGTTCAATAACTACACTTGAGCATAATTTTTGCCAGGAGGATTCTTTGACTGGTCAAAATGTTTTCTAGGGTTTGCACGCTTCACACTCTCTCTCCAGTATATATATACACGCTGGAGCCTCAGCGCTTGTAGTTGCTCTCTTCACACTCTCTCGCCCTCTCCCGCTAGAGCCTCGGCGCTTGTAGTTGCTCTATTTACACTCTCTCGCCCTCTCCAGATTTAAACAAGACTTCGTTGGCCTCTCTCTCCCCTCACTTCTGCTTAAAGAGCCGGCAGGATCCGTCCGCCGGGAAGGGAAGGAGGCTTAACGCTGTCGCCGTCGGCGAGGGAGGGAATCCACTACCGGCGCTGTTGTTCACTTTCCACCCAGCGGCGGCGTGGGAGGGCCTCCGACCCCTTTTTCTTCGCCGCCGTCCCGTCGCCCATCGAACCACGCCCCAAGAACCTTAAGGTATATTTTACTTACTCAAAATGCATTGCTCTAGCTGCATGTATACCATGACTCTAGGACGTGGTTCAAAGAGGAGAATAGTGGGGGAAAGTAGTGGGAAAAGTTGTATATAGCATGAATCTAGGACATGGTTCAAAGAGGAAATGAAGGGGGAAAGTTGTATAGCATGAATCTAGGACGTGGTTCAAAGAGGAAAGGAATGGGGGAAAGTAGTGGGGAAAGTTGTATCGCATAAATCTAGGACGTGGTTCAAAGAGGAAAGGAAGGGGCGAAAGTACTAGTTCAAAAAGGAAAGGAAGGGACAAGGCTGTAGAGTTTGATCAGGACTAGATTTGCTGCGCTCACATAGGGAAAGGTGTTTAAAGATAACAAAGCTGGGACCAACACAAATATGCTCCTTGGTTGTTTGTTCTTTGTTGCAACAGACTATGCATGACCACGTACATCGGTAGATGCACATGGTGCTGATGCTTCCACTGTCTCGTGCAACTTATTAGCTGTTGTTAATCTATGGCCCTGTTTGGTTAAAAACTCCCTAGTCCCTACCTGCTTGGTTCCAGGGACTAAACATGGACTAGAGGTTATTAAATGACATGATAAAAGACCATGTTAGCCCTAGTAATGAACTAAAAGAAACAAGGTGCAATGCATGGCAGGGGCATCTGTTGGAAAAAGTCCCAAAAAGACTCCCTCGGGGTCTTCTCTCTTTAGTCCCAAATGCCCACTTTTAGTCCCGAAAAGTCCCTCCTGTTTGGTTTAGATGTGACTGACACGGGGTTCTTTTAGTCCCTACACCAAAATGTCCCTGTAAACAAACACCCTCTAATAATGCCGCTGGAAAATTGATGCAATGCCACAGTTAAAAGCAAATTACATGTTTAACGAATTTTATTGTTAATATAATCTCTATGTTAATATTAATCAATGCCACCATTTGAGAAATGCTACTATCTTGCTTTCTTTCCCATTTAGATAAGGTAGATGCTTCTTTTTGTTGGCTTCTGTGTCATCCACCGTTATTGACCACTAATTTTTTCCTTTGCACCTCTGTGTAAACAGGGTTATCTACTTCACCTCGTTGCCATTGTGACCTTTTGTTGCACTGCACAAAACACTTTTGTTTTAAGAGTGTTTTGTGCAGTTCAACCAAAATGTCACACCGACAATGTTGCTTGATTGCTTGATCTTAATGGAACTGCACAAGAGGAGATCTTACTTCCTATCCGTTAAGGCGAATTTAGTTCAGATCTTCTTCTTGTGAGTTGTTTGAATTCCGCATCATGAGAGGTTAGTACTAGCCTTATTTCACATGATTCTGTAGTGTGCTTTCATATGTTGTGCTACTTGTAAGATAATGTTGCTTGATTTTAGTGAACTGCACAAATGGAGACAAGACTTCCAATCTGTATGTGCACCGTAATATCCCATTGAGGTAAGATAAGGATATTTCGCAACTGCTAGCCTGTATTTTGCCACTTTCATCAGAAAATTAAGTTTAGTACTATACTTGTGCTCCCTAATTGACATGCCAAATCTTACATTGAAGGCAAAGCTTGTCTGTTATTGAACCAAGTGATGAAGGGGGAAGAACAAGCGGAAGAAAAACAAAAATCAACTCCCGGTGCTGTAATGAAGCACTGGAACTGTGATGACACAAGTAATGATATAGTTTTGCATCTTAATTTATTGCTATGGATGGAACAAGCAATTGTTTTGCCACTGATTTGATTCCATACGTAATTATCTCTACTTGTGCAAACAGGAATCTTCTTTGAAGACACCATATATTTTAGTGGAACTGCACAAGAAGATGTTGGAAACATGAAACTAATCGAGGAGTATATAGTAATCATGGCCACCCTCGTAGATAGCAACAGATGGTTCCCGAGAAGTGCTTCATCTATATGCTCTACACAATCAGCCTCCTAACAAATGTTGGTACTCACCCACTGATTTCATCCGTATGATTGAGCTTTGTCATCTCTATTGGTGTTGTGGTACTGTTTAGATACTGTCATGAAAAAGTGGTATTGTCCTTGAGAAGTGCTTTACCTGTGTTGTTTTAAATATTTCCTTTCCTTTTTGTCACATCCCTAGCTTCTGGTAATGCACTAGGCTAGACCTCATGTGAGCATCATGTTTTATTTCAAATGAAATTTGAATTGAGGAATTTTCAGAGCCTCAGAAACCTTCTAAAAATGATCAACATTAAAATCTCCTCAAAGAAGTCCAAGAAAATGCCCCTTTTAGTCTCTGAAAATATTGCAAAGAGGTAAAACTCAAAACAATATTTTTGGTATCTCAGAGTTAATTATTTTGGGCCTTTGAATTAAATAAATAGCTATTTGCATTGGATATATATTTGATATATAAATAATATATGTCCAATAATTACTGGAACATTTTATGTGGTTTGGTATATTTTAGTTCTAGCCACATAATTATTTTCAGGATTTTATAAAATGGTTTAGTATTTATTCCTAAACCAAAACAAAACAGAACAAAATAGAAAACAATAAATAAAAGACAGAGGAGAGAAATCTCACCTGGACCTACCTGGCAGCCCACCTAGCTGGCCCAGCTGGTGGCCTAGCCCACCAAGGCCCATGCCAGTCATCCTCTACCTCTGCCAGTAGGCAGAGGAGGGAGACAGTGCACGCGCGCGCCGTGGCGACACGCCACCTCCCTGCCTGCCTGCATCCCACGCCACCGCGGCGCCTGAACCGCCTCCCCGGCCTCCCCTCGACCCTTGGACACCGCACTCTCCCCTCTTCGCTCCTCTCTCGCCGTTCCCCACCACAGCCGAGCGCGCCCATCGCCGCCGACGCCGTTTACCGGGGCCACAGCCACCCCCCTCGCTCCCTCTATGCATCCCTGAGCTCCGCCCTGACCCCGTGGAGCTACACACGCGACGCACGCGGCCAGAGGAGGCCGCAGTCGACCGGAGCGTCGTCGTCTTCATCTTCGGTGCCCGGAGATCGCCGTCGTCAATTCGCCGTTGCAGAGGCTTCCCCGAGCCCACCGAGCTTCTCTCCCGACCCCTCGTGAGCCCCTGTCCATTTCCCCTCTTTCCCCGTGCCGTCCGCGCCTTCTAACCACCCCGGCTGTCGGAGCCGACAGTTCCTCGCCGCCGGCGATGACACAGACGGGGCTAGAGCCACCGTAGCTAACCCCCGAGCACGGCAACGTGCTCATCACCCTTCCAGGAGCCGAGCGCGCCCACCCGTGCGACCTACCGTGCCCCCTAGCGCCAACCCCGACCTCGCCGTGCTCCGGCCGCCGCCCCGCTCGCCGCCGTCGCCAAATCCGACCTCCCCAGCACGAACGGATGCCACGATTTGATGCGCGCACACACCAGCTACGCGTAGAGCCCCCCAGTCTCCGATTTGGTCGCCGAAGGAGGAATTCCGACCCCCTCCGCCGTCTCTGGCTCTGCCGGCGACGAGCCGCGGGTCAACTCCGGCGAGTTGACCCGGGGTTTGACCCCCCTGACGTGTGGGCCCAGGCGCCTGCTTGATTAGTGTTAGATTAGTTAGCGCTAATTAACTTAGCTAATTAGATAGGCCACTGACATGCGGGCCCCACCCGGCTAACTAAGTTAGTTAGGGCTAACTAACTTGGTTAGTTGACTGGGTCACTGACCAGTGGACCCCACTGGTCAGGTTTGACCTGGTCGACGCCTTTGACCTGCTGACGTCACCCCGGCGTCATGCTGACGCAATATTCCTTGTCTGGAATTTAGTTTATTTTATAAATAATCAGGAAATTCCAGAAAATAGCTAAAACTTCAATAAATCATAGAAAATTAACCGTAACTCCAAATTAAATAAATTATATATGAAAAATTATCAGAAAAATTCAAGGAATCCATCTGTACCATTTTCATGCATGTTTGAACAATGGTTGTCCTGTGTTTTGGACAAAACCAATAAAGGGCATTTAAATAATCACATATGGAGTTTGAATTTGAATCTTGTATTCAAACCAACCCCATTTAACTTGTTGCTAGTTGCATTAGCTCAAAACACATTCATATTGCCATGTCATAGCATGCATCATTTTGTGCATTGCATTGATTGTGTTTTTCTGTGTTGCCGGTATTTGTCCCCTCTCGATAGACGCGATACCGATGATGTGATCGTTGACACTGATGAAGACTCAATGTTATCTTCAGAAGTGCCAGGCAAGCAAAACCCCCTTGTTCATTCCGATACAATCCCACTCTCTCGCTCCTGCTCTCTTTTACTGCATTAGGACAACAACGACATATTTGTTACTTGCTGCGGTAGCTGAACCCCTTTATCCTTTGCATGACCTGTCATTGCCACAGTAAATAGATGAAACCCACTAGCATGAGTAGGAGTTGTTTGAGCCCTGATGTGCCTACTCATTCATGCTTGTTTGTCATGCCTGCTACTGCTTAGAGTTGAGTCAGGTCTGATTCATCGGGGATGAATCAGAGGCGTGTGAACATGTCCTACTGTGTGTGAGCTAAGTGTGTGAACACGATTTGGTAAAGGTAGCGGTGAGAGGCCATGTAGGAGTACATGGTGGGTTGTCTCATTGCAGCCGTCCTCAGGAACTGAGTTCTGTGTTTGTGATCCATGATCAGTTACTACCACACATTGGGCTCCGGGCGCTCCAAGCTCTCTCGACTTATTAATCAACTTGATCTCTGTCCAGGAGTTGCAACTAGTTTCTGGTGTTTGTAGGTAGTGTTAGTAGTCTACCAAGTGGCACCCGGTACAGGTGGGCTTGGGACAGACTAGGCACAGTGGCCCGGTGTACCAAGTGGCACCTGGATGGTGGGCTTGGGAACCCTGCTCACATCGTTTGGGGCCGTAAGCGACACCCCAGCCGGATCTCCTTGCGGATGGAACCCGAATAGGCGATAAACCTGGACTAGAGACTTGTTCGGTTAGTCAGGTCGTGGCCGACTCCCTCGCCCGGCTTCCGCTTGAAGGTTGCCGGGATACATGACGTGTACAGGGCGATAAGTGGCGAAAGCGTGTGTGAAGAAGTACACCCCTGCAGGGTTAACATCATCTATTCGAATAGCCGGATTCCTCGGACATGGAAACTTGGACCCCTTGCATAGTTCATAGACAAGTGAAAGTGGATACTCTAAAATACGCAAGATAAGCGCGAGTGCTATGGATGGCGTTATCGTAGGGAGACGGGAGCGGATCCATAGTGGTGTATTGATATGGTGAATATGTGGACTCGTGTGCGCCACCTCAAAAGAGTTACTTGAGTTCGTAGTTCAGGTTAGCCATCGAGTCAAAGCTGGCTTGCTGCAGTTAAACCCCACCATCCCTTTGTTGATAATGATGCATATGTAGATAGTTCTGATGTAAGTCTTGCTGGGTACATTTGTACTCACGTTTGCCTATTTTATGTTTTTGCAGAGAGACTTCAGTCTCACTAGTAATTCCGCGTGATCTTCGACGTTTAGCTTGTTACCTCAGCTACGATCTTGTGCCCTCGGCAGGATCTGGTAGATAGTCAGGCTTCTTAGCCTTTTTCATTTATAGATGTCTGTACTCAGACATGATAGCTTCCGCTTATGCTTTGACTTGTATGCTCTGAGTGTTGGGTCATGAGACCCATGATTGTAATATCTCGCTCCTCGGAGCCTATTGAATAAAAACTACTGAGTCGTAGAGTCATTTTGTGATGCCATGTTGTATTGCACATATCGAGGATATTGTGTGTATGTTATTGAAATGCTTGGTACGTGTGGGATCTGACTATCTAGTTGTTTATCTTTAGAAGCCTCTCTTACCGGGAAATGTCTCCTAGTGTTTCCACCGAGCCATGGTAGCTTGCTACTGCTCCGGAACACTTAGGCTGGCCGGCATGTGTCCTTCTTCGTTCCTGTGTCTGTCCCTTCGGGGAAATGTCACGCGATGAATACCGGAGTCCTGTTAGCCCGCTACAGCCCGGTTCACCGGAGTCCTGCTAGCCCAGTGCTACAGCCTGGATTCACTTGCTAATGACCGACACGTTCGATGCTGGGTCATGGATGCCTGTCCCTGTAAGTTTGTGCCACTTTGGGTTTACGACTAGCCATGTCATCCCGGGCTCCTTATCATATAGATGCTAGCGACACTGTCATATACGTGTGCCAAAAGGCGCAAACGGTCCCGGGTAAAGGTAAGGCGACACCCGTGGGAATACCGTGCGTGAGGCCGCAAAGTGATATGAGGTGTTACATGCTAGATCGATGTGGCATTGAGTCGGGGTCCTGACAGCGTTGGTATCAGAGCTTGACTGCCTGTAGGATTACCAAGCCAAACTGGTCGAAGTTGAGTCTAGAAATGCTTTAGTTATATAAGGGAATTGATTGTGGGATGGAATGTAAGGCTCTTTTTACTCCTTATACCTCATGGCCTTCTGATCTGAGTCAACCTCTTCTCTTCTACGGGGATTAAGAACTAGGCTGCTCATCTATCTACTAGGATGACGAGTTACTATGTTAGAGACTTATAGGATTGATAGTTTCAAGCCTCAATTCAGTTTCTACCTCTGTATGCTAACTATTGATCTCGGAACCTTGAAATTGTGCCTCTGAGTGGCTATGCCACCATTTTTGTAGCATGTCTCCAATCTTTCGAGCATTTACAGTCGTTATGCTGCCCGAGTCATCCCAGGTTTATAAATAGTCGGATGCATTTGCAAATCCCTTCCTCCTGTTTCCGATGTGCCTTTGGTCAGATTAATCACACAAATCAGTGAGTTGAGGTACTTTATTGCCTTGACATATATGTTGGAGCTGGTATTATGACCCTAGGTGTCTTAGGGGATCATCTAGTAATTTAGCCATGATTTGTGTTCCAGTGTGATGATTCTGGCCATCATTCTTGTAAGCATCCCGTGATGCCACTTAGTTAGTAGGCATTTCACTTATGGGTTTTGAACCCGAGATTCACCCTACTTACCTCATGTTGATAGTAATTGCTAGCTCCCTTAGGTTATTAGTAACCTTGCGATAGTCCTTGAAGTTCGTGGTATCTTCTTCTTCCAAATACCATGAACTACTTATGGCAGAAGTTCCTCGTTGAACTGAATGATCACAACCAGAGTGCTCTTGATGAGTTCTCCATTATATATTGTGGGTCTGCCAGTTCTACTTTTCTGCATGGGTTATCCGGAAGAAATATGTTGAACTTCGTTCGACATGCTAAACCATGCATCCACAACTCAGAAAATCGTATGTTCCTTTGAGTTGTCCATCTTTAGTTGTTTTCTAGCCCTTGTATATCAATTGATATTCAGGAGTGGTTATGCATCCGTGTTCATCGTTGCCACTACTCTTGTGGTCTGTCAAGCCATTCCATTCAGGATGAATAGGAGAAACAAACTCCAGAACCTCATCCATATCTAGGATTGGGTCAAAGCAATTGTATTCCGCAGATCAAGTTGCAATCGAGCTTCTGGTCTGTTCTATCTTGAAGTATTACCGTCTTTATGTCAGGATTTTCATGAGGATTGCACTGGCTCTTGTGAATTCTGGATGTAGTGATACTTCTCATCATCATTATTCATCCCTCGGTTCCATGTTGTCGCAACCGGAATGCCGATAAGTGAATCGTGATGTATGAATTCAATACTCCTAGTAACCTTGTTGCTTGGTAGTTAATGGACAATAACCTCATTCTTAGCATGTTGATTTTTGAATCATCGCCCTAAGGTTGATTGTGCTACCTAGTCCTTATTTCCTGGTGCACTCTTTGATTAATGAGTTAGGATTTTGTCAAGTCCTCGCTCATTTGATCATATCATCTTGCCCTGAAAAGAAAGATTGCTCTCGAGCTTAGTAACATACCGGTGGTTCGTGATTTTCCGAATATCTTCTCGGAAGTATTACCAGGTTGTCACCTGACTATTATGTTGAGCTCGTGATCAAGTTGGTTTCTTGTGAACCAGCCCTTCTCCAAGAATCTGTGTGGGATACCCTGAGCTAGTTGGTCAAGCTAAACAACAACTTGGAGAGTTGGAAGATAAAAGCTTGTCCGACTTAGTTCATGTTAAGGGATATCTTTTTGTGTGTGTGTGTTGAAGAAAGATGATATCTTCATCAATTGGTCCTTGTGAACATTTGTTGGATCTATTATCTTACCCAAACCTTTCATTGAGTATGGGCTATCGTCAAATCAAATCAGAACCAACGATGTTCGTAATGCTGTCTTACTCGTGGTTCATCCCTCGAGCATACACCATTATATCTTTTGGTTCTGACCAATGCTATCACTTGTTCACTTAACTATGGAATTCCTTTTAAAAGGGAACCTGGATGAATTGTTGTTGAGCCCATCGACAACATCCTTATCTTCTCCATGATTCTGTTGGACATTAAGCTAGTGTTGGAAACTTTGTAAACAATGCCTTCGAGTTCCGTCTCTGAGGTATATGTTTGGATGAAAGAAGTGACTTCCTTTGATTCACGTGCATTTGATGTAAGTTGCCGCCGTGAATTCGAGAAAGCATGTTTTTACCTCCTCTGGAACCATCCCAAGTCAGTTATGCACGTGCGAAGTATTCTGTGGTTTGATAGACTGATCATCTTCATTCCATATGTGTATCCTAGCACACCAAGCCACTGACTGATTTGTTCTAGGAGAAGGAGTTCTTTTTAAGATCTAACCCGGGCTTAATCAAGAACTTTGATATCCTCGATGATGGTTCCCAACCAGAACTCGGTAGTGTTTTATTATAAGACTACCATGTGGTCATGCTTGTCTGGGACAACATGTTCACATGTTTGTAGCAGAACCAGCTCATGTTTTGGAGCTTGCTATCGTAGTTCATTTCCCGAGAATCTCGCAACGTCATCTCGTCGATTTGTGTTGCAAACTTTCATTTTCTTCCTAGACTCGATGAGTCTGGAATATCCTGACACCAACCAGATCTAAATCTCAGGCAGATATGATGGTTGGAACATTTCCCAAGAACTATAATATTGGTCCCTCGATAACCGGTAAAGTGGATGTCATGGCCAACACACCCAGCCGGAAGACCTATTATTGTAGTATCTTGTTTGAGGTAGTTGGCCACCTCCCCATAAGGATTTCGTAGGATTTACCTCCGTAACTGTTCCTTATGGATTCTATTGCTCCCGAAGTCTGACATTTACTTGATGTTCTAGTTATCAAACATATCTATGAATGGGATACACTAGCACATCAAGGAGAACATTAGAAGCGGAGTGCTAAATGTCTCTCGGTCGATCATTCAGATTTTGTTTCTTTGGCTTCGCTAAGGTGTAATCTGAGAAGGTGTTATCTTCCTTTGCGTCTGCATCATCCATCATTAGCCATCATGGTAGTATGTTGTGTTGTCAGCACCCTTGACACGGATGTTGATAAAACCTTGATGATTGTGGAAATGCTCAAGTTCTTGAGAGCACGCACAAGTGCTAGGTTTGATCGTCGGCATTAACTGTATAGTGCTCTCAGTTTCCTCGGTAATGCTATGACCTTTTCAAACAGTGAATTCACTCTCTATTGTTGGGTTCTTCCCTAGTTACCAGAATCATTCCCAGTATTTGCATTTTGTTCCCAGCTTGCACCGCCAATGTGCCATTCTACCATGGGTCTCATCCATTTCCGGTGATAAGCAAATTCATCCATTACGTTGTCTTCAACAAGGTAATCCACATCATCCAAGTCCGAGTATGCTATTCTACCGACCCCCGCCAGTCGATTGCTGTGATTTGCCTTAGGCTGATATAGAGAGTCTCAATGATCTCTATATCAAAGGTAATTCTTTTTGCCACTTGGATATTTCTACGAGTCACCTACCCTAAGGTGCCTCGTTGTGGTGTCATGGCAACTCAACTCCTCGCTACATTGACAATCGTTTACCACCTTTTTAAGTGTGGAATTGTTGTCCACCTCGTGAACCTTCGTCATCCGTTTCTTTCCACCCCTCTTGATGTGTATCTCGTGTCTCCACCCGAGAGATGGTTCTATGTCTCATTCCGTGAGTTGTTCGACCTTCGAGAAGTTCGATCCTTCTAGAGTTTCCCTTTCCTCTTCTTGTCATGATTAGTTGGAGTTCTCAGAACAAGACGACAAGACAAAGATGGTGATCGAATCAACGTTCATTTGAAGTGCAACCTGGATCGTGAAGATTATACTAGTTTGCGTTTCCCCTTCATCTTACCCTACGCTTGAATCTCGAGACGAGATTCTTGTTTAGTGGGGGTGAGTTGTCACATCCCT
Source organism: Triticum aestivum (assembly GCF_018294505.1). NCBI lineage: Eukaryota > Viridiplantae > Streptophyta > Magnoliopsida > Poales > Poaceae > Triticum > Triticum aestivum. The sequence goes on along the minus strand of NC_057804.1, from coordinate 429,834,737 downwards.
AGCTTCTGGTAATGCACTAGGCTAGACCTCATGTGAGCATCATGTTTTATTTCAAATGAAATTTGAATTGAGGAATTTTCAAAGCCTCAGAAACCTTCTAAAACTGATCAACATTAAAATCTCCTCAAAGAAGTCCAAGAAAATGCCCCTTTTAGTCTCTGAAAATATTGCAAAGAGGTAAAACTCAAAACAATATTTTTGGTATCTCAGAGTTAATTATTTTGGGCCTTTGAATTAAATAAATAGCTATTTGCATTGGATATATATTTGATATATAAATAATACATGTCCAATAATTACTGGAACATTTTATGTGGTTTGGTATATTTTAGTTCTAGCCACATAATTATTTTCAGGATTTTATAAAATGGTTTAGTATTTATTCCTAAACCAAAACAAAACAGAACAAAATAGAAAACAATAAATAAAAGACAGAGGAGAGAAATCTCACCTGGACCTACCTGGCAGCGTACCTAGCTGGCCCAGCTGGTGGCCTAGCCCACCAAGGCCCATGCCAGTCATCCTCTACCTCTGCCAGTAGGCAGAGGAGGGAGACAGCGCACGCGCGCGCCGTGGCGACACGCCACCTCCCTGCCTGCCTGCATCCCACGCCACCGCGGCGCCTGAACCGCCTCCCCGGCCTCCCCTCGACCCCTGGACACCGCACTCTCCCCTCTTCGCTCCTCTCTCGCTGTTCCCCACCACAGCCGAGCGCGCCCATCGCCGCTGACGCCGTTTACCGGGGCCACAGCCACCCCCCTCGCTCCCTCTATGCATCCCTGAGCTCCGCCCTGACCCCGTGGAGCTACACACGCGACGCACGCGGCCAGAGGAGGCCGCAGTCGACCGGAGCGTCGTCGTCTTCATCTCCGGTGCCCGGAGATCGCCGTCATCAATTCGCCGTTGCAGAGGCTTCCCCGAGCCCACCGAGCTTCTCTCCCGACCCCTCGTGAGCCCCTGTCCATTTCCCCTCTCTCCCCGTGCCGTCCGCGCCTTCTAACCACCCCGGCTGTCGGAGCCGACAGTTCCTCGCCGCCGGCGATGACACAGACGGGGCTAGAGCCACCGTAGCTAACCCCCGAGCACGGCAACATGCTCAGCCCACCCGTGCGACCTGCCGTGCCCCCTAGCGCCAACCCCGACCTCGCCGTGCTCCGGCCGCCGCCCCGCTCGCCGCCGTCGCCAAATCCGACCTCCCCAGCACGAACGGATGCCACGATTCGATGCGCGCACACACCAGCTACGCGTAGAGCCCCTCAGTCTCCGATTTGGTCGCCAGAGGAGGAATTCCGACCCCCTCCGCCGTCTCTGGCTCCGCCGGCGACGAGCCGCGGGTCAACTCCGGCGAGTTGACCCGGGGTTTGACCCCCCTGACGTGTGGGCCCAGGCGCCTGCTTGATTAGTGTTAGATTAGTTAGCGCTAATTAACTTAGCTAATTAGATAGGCCACTGACATGCGGGCCCCGCCCGGCTAACTAAGTTAGTTAGGGCTAACTAACTTGGTTAGTTGACTGGGTCACTGACCAGTGGACCCCACTGGTCAGGTTTGACCTGGTCGACGCCTTTGACCTGCTGACGTCACCTCGGCGTCATGCTGACGCAATATTCCTTGTCTGGAATTTAGTTTATTTTATAAATAATCAGGAAATTCCAGAAAATAGCTAAAACTTCAATAAATCATAGAAAATTAACGTAACTCCAAATTAAATAAATTATATATGAAAAATTATCAGAAAAATTCAAGGAATCCATCTGTACCATTTTCATGCATGTTTGAACAATGGTTGTCCTCTGTTTTGGACAAAACCAATAAAGGGCATTTAAATAATCACATATGGAGTTTGAATTTGAATCTTGTATTCAAACCGACCCCATTTAACGTGTTGCTAGTTGCATTAGCTGAAAACACATTCATATTGCCATGTCATAGCATGCATCATTTTGTGCATTGCATTGATTGTGTTTTTCTGTGTTGCCGGTATTTGTCCCCTCTCGATAGACGCGATACCGATGATGTGATCGTTGACACTGATGAAGACTCAATGTTATCTTCAGAAGTGCCAGGCAAGCAAAACCCCCTTGTTCATTCCGATACAATCCCACTCTCTCGCTCCTGCTCTCTTTTACTGCATTAGGACAACAACGACATATTTGTTACTTGTTGCGGTAGCTGAACCCCTTTATCCTTTGCATGACCTGTCATTGCCACAGTAAATAGATGAAACCCACTAGCATGAGTAGGAGTTGTTTGAGCCCTGATGTGCCTACTCATTCATGCTTGTTTGTCATGCCTGCTACTGCTTAGAGTTGAGTCAGGTCTGATTCATCGGGGATGAATCAGAGGCGTGTGAACATGTCCTACTGTGTGTGAGCTAAGTGTGTGAACACGATTTGGTAAAGGTAGCGGTGAGAGGCCATGTAGGAGTACATGGTGGGTTGTCTCATTGCAGCCGTCCTCAGGAACTGAGTTCTGTGTTTGTGATCCATGATCAGTTACTACCACACATTGGGCTCCGGGCGCTCCAAGCTCTCTCGACTTATTAATCAACTTGATCTCTGTCCAGGAGTTGCAACTAGTTTCTGGTGTTTGTAGGTAGTGTTAGTAGTCTACCAAGTGGCACCCGGTACAGGTGGGCTTGGGACCGACTAGGCACAGTGGCCCGGTGTACCAAGTGGCACCCGGATGGTGGGCTTGGGAACCCTGCTCACATCGTTTGGGGCCGTAAGCGACACCCCGTCCGGATCTCCTTGCGGATGGAACCCGAATAGGCGATAAACCTGGACTAGAGACTTGTTCGGTTAGTCAGGTCGTGGCCGACTCCCTCGCCCGGCTTCCGCTTGAAGGTTGCCGAGATACATGACGTGTACAGGGCGATAAGTGGCGAAAGCGTGTGTGAAGAAGTACACCCCTGCAGGGTTAACATCATCTATTCGAATAGCCGGATTCCTCGGATATGGAAACTTGGACCCCTTGCATAGTTCATAGACAAGTGAAAGTGGATACTCTAAAATACGCAAGATAAGCGTGAGTGCTACGGATGGCGTTATCGTAGGGAGCCGGGAGCGGATCCATAGTGGTGTATTGATATGGTGAATATGTGGACTCGTGTGCGCCACCTCAAAAGAGTTACTTGCAGTCGTAGTTCAGGTTAGCCACCGAGTCAAAGCTGGTTTGCTGCAGTTAAACCCCACCATCCCTTTGTTGATAATGATGCATATGTAGATAGTTCTGATGTAAGTCTTGCTGGCTACATTTGTACTCACGTTCGCCTATTTTATGTTTTTGCAGAGAGACTTCAGTCTCACTAGTAATTCCGCGTGATCTTCGACGTTTAGCTTGTTACCTCAGCTACGATCTTGTGCCCTCGGCAGGATCTGGTAGATAGTCAGGCTTCTTAGCCTTTTTCATTTATAGATTTCTGTACTCAGACATGATAGCTTCCGCTTGTGCTTTGACTTGTATGCTCTGAGTGTTGGGTCATGAGACCCATGATTGTAATATCTCGCTCCTCGGAGCCTATTGAATAAAAACTACTGAGTCGTAGAGTCATTTTCTGATGCCATGTTGTATTGCACATATCGAGCATATTGTGTGTATGTTATTGAAATGCTTGGTACGTGTGGGATCTGTCTATCTGGTTGTTTATCTTTAGTAGCCTCTCTTACCGGGAAATGTCTCCTAGTGTTTCCACCGAGCCATGGTAGCTTGCTACTGCTCCGGAACACTTAGGCTGGCCGGCATGTGTCCTTCTTCGTTCCTGTGTCTGTCCCTTCGGGGAAATGTCACGCGATGAATACCGGAGTCCTGTTAGCCCGCTACAGCCCGGTTCACCGGAGTCCTGCTAGCCCAGTGCTACAGCCTGGATTCACTCGCTGATGACCGACACGTTCGATGCTGGGTCATGGATGCCTGTCCCTGTAAGTTTGTGCCACTTTGGGTTTACGACTAGCCATGTCAGCCCGGGCTCCTTATCATATAGATGCTAGCGACACTGTCATATACGTGTGCCAAAAGGCGCAAACGGTCCCGGGTAAAGGTAAGGCGACACCCGTGGGAATACCGTGCGTGAGGCCGCAAAGTGATATGAGGTGTTACATGCTAGATCGATGTGGCATTGAGTCGGGGTCCTGACACTAGATCGATGTGGCATTGAGTACGTGAAGTGACTAGTTCCGATTATGCCAGGATGAAGAAGCCCTGTCTATCTTCTCATCAGAAGGAGCAGTTGAAGGATGGTTACATTACTCCCCACAAGACCAACTAACTTCAGCTCAGAAGGACTGACAAATCTCCATTTTTTGCTGTGATGCGCGAGTACAATGTTGTTCTAGGATTCTTTCTGGTGAGTTCCATTTTTCTAAAAGTGTGCTCTACATGGACCATATATGTGCCTGTTGAAACTGTCAATTCATAGTACAGTTTGCTTTATACTAATCACTTTTTTGTATTTGTGCAAACAGGGATGCTCAGCTTGATTTCAACGGGAACTGCACAAAATGTTCATGAATACATCAAATCATTCATTTCCACCACAAGAAAGGAGGTGCCCATAAGTTAAAGGCGTTGCAACATATAAGGGCGAAATCATACAAGCTACACGCGAATTTGGTTGATTTTGGTGGAACTGCACAAAAAGAACAACTGGTTTATTTAGCACGAGGTGCCATGTCAATGTTCGAACTTATGGCAAACCCTGCCCATTCCACAATCATAGGCATTTGACATTTTGGAAAGGGACAACTTTGTCAAATTTTGCTCATTGATTTTAGCAAGATATGCGTTTGATATTTTCGAATGGGATGCCCTTTGCTATCAGCAGCGGCGATCAATTTTTTCTTTATTCTTTAGTTGTGAAGTAAATATTGCCTCTGACATGTGAGTTGCTGAGATGCATAATCATTGATTGTTTTGCATGTTCTCTATGAATTGCTAGGCCTGTTTGTTTGATTGCAATGTACATAAACACTAAAAAGCTGCTCAAACTCTTTGTACTCCTTCTGTTCCTTTTTACTTCGCACATTTTGAAAGTGCATACTTTTTTGTATAAGATTGGTCAAAGTAGAGATACTTTGACTACAGAAAAAACTTGTATGCAGACTAGAAAGGACCGGAGGGAGTACATGTGAAACTACTGCAAACGTGGTGATCACCTTGGGAATAATGCTAGTACGTATTGTTTTGCATGTTCATCCAATGCCAGTGATACATGAATTCGAAATAATCGAAATAAATTCCTTCATACATGGTCGGATTTCATATAAACATGCCGGATTTCATTACATTTCATACATTCTTCAACTAAAAAGGGGTGTTTGTGGCCGCATGCATCTCCCAGATGCAGAGGCCGGGGTTCATCCTCCTTTTCGAAAAAAAACTAAAAAGGGGTGCACTGGAGGTATAATTAATTAACCGAAGCTACCCACCTTTGTCTCGCTGAGCCGAACAGAAGCTTCACTGACTTAACTGCAGGTGCAGTTGCATTACTGACATGTGTCCTGTTGGCCCCACGTGTCAGTCAGCCAACTGCACCAGCAGTTAAGTAGAAGCAGCGTTCTTCTCCAGCGCAGCTCTCCGACTCCACGTCGCCGCCAAGAAGCTAACCGGCCGTCAATGGTCAACCCGCCTAGCTTGGCTTCAACCGGAGGGTAGCGGCGGTGGCCTTACTTGGACCCGAGCGGCGGCGACCTACCGTGTTCTACTCTTCCTCATTTTCTGTGTGGCGCGGCCTCGTTGGCAGTGGGGCGGGGCCTCGGCGGAGCCGGCGATGTCCTCTGTCTCGTTGCCGGCGGGCGATGCCTCAGCGGAGCGGTGGAAATCCTCCCCCATGTTGCCGGCAGGGTGGGGCCCCGGCTGAGCCGGCGATGTCCTCTGCCTCGTTGTTGGCGGGGCAGGGCCTTGGCGGAGCCGGCGGTGTCCTCTTCCTCGTTGTTGGCGCCGCGAGGCCTTGGTGGAGCAAGGCGTCATCGACGCCGGCGTAGCGGGGACTCGTCGGAGCCGGCATTGTCCTCTGCCTCGTCCTTGGTCTCGCCAAACAGTGCCTCGCCCGCTTCATCGCCCTCTTTGCTAGCCTCTTTGCAGGCGGACGCAGCCTCCGCCACCCGCATGAGGTATCGCCAGCGCTCGAGGCGGCCCTTGCGGGCGGAGCGGTACGAGTCGAGCAGCGCCTCCTGCTCCGCCCGCTCCGCGGCGATCTGCTCCTCCGCCTGCAGGTGCTCCTGGAGGAGATGGTTGTCACGCCCAATATGCGATACTATCATAAAGAGACTCGAAGGTCCCACCAAGGATAGAACCGCATATTGAAACGCTTTTGCAAGGTGGATATCATTACATCAACATTACATAATAGATGGGGATACATACAAAAGGCATACAAAGCCACACGAATACAACTTCACAATACATAAGAGCAACATCCGACTACGGATGAGACACAAACAGAAACTCAAACGACATCCACCCTGCTAGCCCAGGCTGCCGACCTGGAACCTATCCCCTGATCGAAGAAGAAGCAGAAGAAGAACTCCAAAACAAGGAACATCGCTCGCGCGTCAAGATCATCGCATAACCTGTACCTACAACTGTTGTTTTAGTAATCTGTGAGCCACGAGGACTCAGCAATCCCATTACCATGGGTATCAAGACTAGCAAAGCTTAAAGGGGTAAGGAAGGGGTAAAGTGGTGAGGTTGCAGCAGCGACTAAGCAAGTATGGTGGCTAACATACGCAAATAAGAGCGAGAAGAGAAGCAAAGGAACGGTCGTCAACTGGTAATGATCAAGAGGTGAACCTGAACTCCTACTTACGTCAAACATAACCCAAAACTGTGTTCACTTCCCGGACTCCGCCAAAAAGATATCATCACGGCTACACACGCAGTTGATGCGTTTTAATTCGGATCTGGTGTCAAGTTATCTACAACCGGACATTAACAAATTCCCATCTGCCACATAACCGCGGGCACGACTTTCGAAAGTTCAAACCCTGCAGGGGTGTCCCAACTTAGCCCATGATAAGCTCTCGCAATCAATGAAGTATATACCTTCTCCCAGGAAGACCCGACCAGTCTCGGAATCCCGGTTTACAAGACATTTCGACAATGGTAAAACAAGACCAGCAAAGCCGCCCGAATGTGACGACAAATCCTGATAGGAGCTGCACATATCTCGTTCTCAGGGCATACCGGATTGTCCAAACTTCCGGTAGGCCATCCCAGAGTTTCCCCTGGTGGCCACCGGTGGCTGACAGGTTGGACCAACACTCACGATGAGCACTGGCCCGGGAGGGGGTAAATAAAGATGACCCTCGGGCTCGGGAAACCCAAGGGAAAAAGGGCTAGGTGTGGAAAATGGTAAAACCAAGGTTGGGCCTTGCTGGAGGAGTTTTATTCAAAGCGAACTATCAAGGGGGTCCCATAAATCACCCGACCGCGTAAGGAACGCAAAATCCGGGAACATAACACCGGTATGACGAAAACTAGGGCGACAAGAGTGGAACAAAACAACAGGCATAAGGCCGAGCCTTCCACCCTTTACCAAGTATATAGATGCATTAATTAAATAAGAGATATTGTGATATCCCAACATAATCCTATTCATCATGGAGCAATCTTCAACTTCACCTACAACTAACAACGCTATAAGAGGGGTTGAGCAAAAGTGGTAACATAGCCAAGCAACAGTTTGCTAGGAAGGGTGACAAAGGTTAGAGGTTCATGGCAATTTGGGAGGCTTGATCAACAAGAGATAGGTAGCGGGGCAAAGCGATAGAACGAAGCAACTAGCATAGCAATGATAGTAGTGCGATCCAGGGTAGCGGTCATCTTGTCTGAAATCCCGCTAGGAAGAAGAACGAGGTCCATGAAGAAGACGAACGGGAGTAGTCGAACAAAACCTCACAATCGCAACATTACCGAAACTAAGAAGCAACACCGGAAAGAAACAAAAAACATAGTAAACAAAAAACACATGAACAAGGCATGATGCACAACCAAGCATGATGCATGACAAGATTAAATGTTGTTAACATGGCAAGAGGTGAAACATAATTAAACTAGCTATTTAGGCAAGTTTAAATGAGGCCGGAAACAACAAACAACAACTCCGGAAAATCCCCATATGTCATTTAGCAATATAATGCAAACACAATTTTAACTATTTAATTGTTGTTAACATGATGCGGATGACATATGCAAGTCTTAAGCAATTTTATGAAAATGTTGACATGAGCATGTTATGAAGCATTTGGTCACCATGGTGGAACAAAACGGGTGCCACGGCAACGAATCCGAAAATGATGCCACGGCAACATATCGGTTCCAGTAACTTGATTGAGATACCGATGCAAACGAGAAGTGTGCGGATGTGTGGAACATGCAAGAGATGGGGAGTGATCCCGGATATCGGGTGAGGGAGTCCTGGACTAGGGGGTGTCCGGATAGCCGGACTATCATCATCAGCCGGACTCCAAGACTATGAAGATACAAGATTGAAGACTTCGTCCCGTGTCCGGATGGGACTTTCCTTGGCGTGGAAGGGAAGCTTGGCAATACGGATATGTAGATCTCCTACCATTGTAACCGACTCTGTGTAACCCTAGCCCTCTCCGGTGTCTATATAAATCAGAGGGTTTTAGTCTGTAGGACGAACAACCATTACAACAATCATACCATATGCTAGCTTCTAGGGTTTAGCCTCCTTGATCTCATGGTAGATCCACTCTTGTACTACCCATATCATCAATATCAATCAAGCAGGAGTAGGGATTTACCTCCATCGAGAGGGCCCGAACCTGGGTAAAAACATCGTGTCCCTTGTCTCCTGTTACCATCCGCCTAGATGCACAGTTCGGGACCCCCTACCCGAGATCCGCCGGTTTTGACACCGACATTGGTTCTTTCATTGAGAGTTCCTCTGTGTCGTCACCGATAGGCTTGATGGCTCCTTCAATCATCAACAACAACACAGTCCAGGGTGAGACTTTTCTCCCCGGACAGATGTTCGTGTTCGGCGGCTTTGCACTGCGGGCCAATTCGCTTGGCCATCTGGAGCAGATCGAAAGCTACGCCCCAGGCCATCAGGTCAGATTTGGAAGCCTAAACTTCACGACTAACATCCACGGAGACTTGATCTTCGACGGATTCGAGCCACAGCCGAGCGCGCTGCACTGTCACGATGGGCATTATTTAGCTCTACTGCCGGACAGTGCCCTGGAGGCCGCACATGAGTTCGCTCCGACCCTAAATCTGGAGCCGACCGCGCAGATCAAGGAAGGGTGGCTAGACACCGCCTCGGGGGCTGCAACTTCTACGGCGATGGAGCCGAATACTGACCTTGTCCCTTGTAAAGCTCGTGACTCCGAGGTGCCGGACTCCGAACCTCCTGCGCCCCTACCAATAGAATCTGATTTGGCGCCGATCATGGAGTTCACCGCCGCGGACATCTTTTAGCACTCACCCTTTGGCGAGATCGTGAATTCGCTAAAGTATCTCTCATTATCAGGAGAGCCCTGGCCGGACTGTGGTCAGAACGGTTGGGATGCGGACGACGAAGAAATTCAAAACCCACCCACCACCCACTTTGTAGCCGTTGTCGACGATCTAACCGACATGCTAGATTACGACTCCGAAGACATCGACGGTATGGACGACGATGCTGGAGACGACCAAGAACCAGCGCCTACGGGGCACTGGAAGACCACCTCGTCATATGACATATACATGGTGGACATCCCAAAGGATGGGAATGGCGAGGATGCAGCGGAGGAAGGCTCCTCCAAGAAACAGCCCAAGCGCCGGCGTCAGCAGCGCCGCTCTAAATCCCGCCACAGCAAGAACGGAGATTCCGACACCAGAGATAATAACACCCCAGAGAATGCCAAAGACAACCCCCTCCAGCAAGATTCAGCACAGGAGGACGGAGAAGCCAGCCCTCACGAGAGAGCGGCAGACGAAGAGGTAGAGGATGATAATTACATGCCTCCCTCCGGAGACGAGGCAAGCCTCAATGACGACGAATTTGTCGTGCCCGAGGATCCCGTCGAACAAGAGCATTTTAAATGCAGGCTTATGGCCACAGCAAACAGCCTAAAGAAGAAGCAGCAACAGCTTCGAGCTGATCAAGACCTGGTGGCCGACAGATGGACAGAAGTCCTCGCGGCCGAAGAGCATGAGCTCGAACGCCCCTCCAAAAGGTACCCAAAATGCAAGTTGCTCCCCCAATTAGAGGAGGAGGCATATAAACCTTCATCACCAGCGCACAATACGGCAGACCGACCACCTCGTGGCCGCGACAGAGAGGCATCTAGGCCCTCCACCAAGACCGTACCCCGGCACCGCTCTAAAAGTACGAAGCCACGGGGGAATGCGCCAGACTTGCGAGACATATTGGAGGACAAGGAAAGACAATCAAGATCGATCTACGGATCACGTGGGCGCCCCACGATGCGCGACGACTACCGTCGCGCCGGATACAGTAACTCCGGCCAGGCCAAACACAGTAGACAAAGCTCGCTTGAGCTACGTCGTGATATTACGGAATACAGAGGCGCCGCACATCCACTATGCTTCACAGATGAAGTAATGGATCATCAAATCCCTGAAGGGTTTAAACCCGTGAACATTGAATCCTACGATGGCACAACAGACCCCGCGGTTTGGATCGAAGACTATCTCCTTCATATCCATATTTGCCCGCGGTGACGATCTCCACGCCATCAAATACCTCCCACTCAAGCTTAAAGGACCAGCCCGGCATTGGCTTAACAGCTTGCCAGCAGAGTCAATCGGATGTTGGGAGGACCTGGAAGCCGCATTCCTCGACACCTTCCAGGGCACATATGTGCGACCACCAGACGCCGATGACCTAAGCCACATAATTCAGTAGCCAGACGAATCGGCCAGACAGTTCTGGACACGGTTCTTAAGAAAGAAAAATTAAATCATCAACTGTCCGGATGCAGAGGCCCTCGCAGCCTTCAACCATAACATCCGCGACGAGTGGCTGTCCCGGCACCTAGGACAGGGAAAGACAAAATCCATGGCAGCCCTCACATCACTCATGAACCACTTCTGTGCGGGGGAGGACAGCTGGCTAGCCCGCAGTAACAACCTCAGCAAAAATTCTGGCAGTCCGGATACCAAGGACCGCAATGGCAGGTCGCGTCGAAGCAAAAACAAACGCCGCGTTAACGGGGACAACACTGACGATACAGCAGTCAACACCGGATTCAGAGGCTCTAAACCCGGTCAGCGGAAAAATCCATTCAAAAGAACTACTCCGGGTCCATCCAACTTGGACCGAATACTCGACCGCTCGTGCCAGATACACGGCACCCCCGAAAAGCCAGCCAATCACTCCAGGGATTGCTGGGTATTCAAGCAGGCAGGCAAATTAATCACCGAAAACAATGACAAGGGGCTGCATAGCGATGATGAGGAAGCGACCCGGCCGCCGAACAATAGAGGACAGAAGGGTTTCCCCCCACAAGTGTGGACGGTAAACATGATATACGCAACCCACATACCCAAGAGGGAGCGGAAGCGTGCACTCAGGGACGTATACGCACTGGAGCCAGTCGCCCCAAAGTTCAATCCATGGTCCTCTTGCCCGATCACTTTTGATCGAAGGGACCACCCCACCAGTATCCGTCATGGCGGATTCGCCGCATTGGTTTTACACCCAATCGTCGATGGATTTCACCTCACCAGAGTCCTGATGGACGGCGGCAGTAGCCTGAACCTAGTTTATCAGGACACAGTGTGCAAGATGGGCATAGACCCCTCAAGGATTAAACCTACAAAGACGACCTTCAAAGGCGTCATACAAGGTGTAGAGGCCAATTGTACAGGCTCAGTCACACTGGAAGTGGTCTTCGGATCCCCGGATAACTTCCGAAGCGAGGAGTTAATCTTCGACATAGTCCCGTTCCACAGTGGCTATCACACTCTGCTCGGACGGACCGCGTTTGCAAAGTTCAACGTGGTGCCGCATTACGCATACCTCAAGCTCAAGATGCCAGGCCCTCGAGGAGTCATCACGGTCAACGGAAACACTGAATGCTCCCTCCGAACGGAGGAACACAGAGCGGCTCTCGCGGCAGAAGTACAGAGCAGCCTCTTAAGGCAATTTTTGAGTCCGGCCGTTAAGCGACCAGACACGGACAAACGCGCCCGGAGTAACCTACAACAAGACCACCTGGCACGTTCCGAGCACGTGTAGTAATGCGGCCCCAACCCCAGCCCCTACCAAATTGCAAGACTGGTCCTTCGCGTACATCATGACGCTCTGGAGATACCATGGGCATAGGGGGAGGGGCACGGCCACCACAGGCCCAGAATGCGGCTCAATCGCACTAGGGGCTCCCAAGTGTGTGACTCTTTTTATTTTTTCTTTTTTTTACGCACAGGACTCCGTTCACCTGAAGCCCTGTCCGGCAGTAGACCTGCCGAACACACGATGCAACAGCCAGGGGAGAAGAAGGGCTACGGAGAGTATCCAGGTGGTCTCCATTACGAGCATTAAACACATTTTCATACACCATTCCGCATCCTACCCGTGGAGGGGGACATGTTTAATAGTCTTACCCCTTGCTTACCGCACTATTTTTATCGTTCTGCATTCATCGCAGAATTCCTTGAATAAACAATGCATCACTTTTTGCTTATGATCGCATTTATTTCTTATATATGTTCGTTTATGACATGTTGCATCCGTACACTTCGGTACGGCCGAATACACCAGGGGCTTAAGCTCCCCGCATTATGGTGTGATAAGTCCGAACACTTTCACAAGTGCAGCACCCCGAACTTATAGCATTATATGCATCGGCTCCGATGTCTTGGGTCAATAGTTGGGTTTGCCCGGCTCCCATGTTTTGGTACCTTACGTTCCATTTTATCGGCTAAGGTAGCACTGGGAGAACCACTGCAATTGCACCCCGGTTGAGCTGGGCGAGCGCCTCAGTGGAGAAAGCTAAAACTGACCGTCATGATAAGGCGAGAGCTGGTCGCTGTTCGACAGGTTTTTTCGAGTCCCTAAAGGCTTATGCTGCTTAGAGCAAGGAACCGGCTTTGTCCGGCCCAGGCGTGGATAGCGCCCCGAACTCGATCTTCCGAACACTAGGGGCTTCGCCAAAATTTAAAATTATAGAATTCTATGGCTAAGTGCGAGTGTTCAAGCATTATAAGTCCGGTTGCCTCGTTCGTCGTGTTGAGCGCCTCCCTCGATGGACCCAAACATGGGAACAAGAGCGCTCAAGTTTATCCCGAACACCCCAGCACTAGTGGCATGGGGGCTGAAGCCGACGACTTGCCATCTCTCAGATTTGATAAACGGCCGCACAGAAGGTAATATTTTAAATTAATAAGCGTTGCTTAGTGCATATGAACACAGTTTTCAGCGCACAGGATAACATAATGCGATTTTACTCAAATATTACATCCTTGGGGCACTCATCCGCAATCAGGCGGGCTCCCTTCAGGACACTCTTGTAATACATTTCGGGCGTGCAATACTCCTTGCCCGCCGGCGGCACCTCCGTCAGAAGCTTCTCAACGTCCATCCTGCCCCAGTGCACTTTTGCACGTTCAAGGGCCCGACGAGCACCTTCAATGCAGGTGGACTGCTTGACGACTTACACCCAGGGACACGCATCCACCAGCCGCCGCACCAGGACGAATTAGCTCCCAGGCATGGCCTCCTTCGGCCACAGCCGAACTATGAGGCCCTTCATGGCCTGTTCGGCTACCTTGTGGAGCTCGACCAGCTGCTTCAGCTGGTCGCTAAGGGGCACCGGATGTCCGGCCTCAGCACACTGAGACAAGAAGACCTTCTCCGTCGAGCTCCCCTCCTCGGCCCAGTAGAATGCGGCAGCATCGGACACGCTGCGAGGCAGATCTGCAAACGCTCCTGGAGAGCTCCGAATTCGGGTAAGTAAGGTAATTCACATTCACATGCTTGCTTTGCATGAAAAATGCCTTACCCACCGCTATTTTCTTCACCGCCTCAATCTCCTGGAGGGCCTTATGGGCTTCGGCCTTAGCGGCTTTGGCACTCTCAAGAGCCGATGCAAGCTCAGACTCTCGAGTCTTCGAGTCGCGCTCCAACCTCTCATGCTTTTCCATGAGAGCCTGGAGCTCTTGCTGCACCTCCGCCACCTGCGCCTCCTGCTTCTCTCGCTCAGCTCGTTCCGCGGTCGCATTACGTTCGGCCGCGGACACGGCCTCCTTCAGGGTTGCCACCTCGTTCGTGGCCCCTGAAGTACCCACATTATCCTTGTTATTTCTCTTGCAACCAAAATCCTTTTCTGTAAGGTAAAAATTCAATACGGTGTCACTCGCCTTCCTTGTCCTCGAGCTGCTTCTTGGCACGGCCGAGCTCGCTCTCGGACAGCTCGAGGTTCTGCTTCAAAGCATCGACCTCCGCAGTCAGTGCAGCACAGGTCAGCAGCGCATCCTGCAATCCCATATTGACATATTTTTTAGACCTCCTGCGTATATCTTTGTAAGATCCTCAGTCCGGCTTTTCTTTCCGAACACCGAACTGAGCATCAGGGGCTACTGTCCATGCGGTATTATATTACATGCCTTAAAATTCTTACCTCAAAGCCTGTTAGAAGGCTGCTGCAGGCTTCGGTCAGCCTGCTCTTGGCGAGGTGAACCTTCTGACAGTGCGGTGTTCTTCTTTGATGGAAGCGCCGTTGAGCACCTCCAACAAGTTATCCGGCGCCTCCGGTTGGACGGCGGACGCCGGTGTCACAGTCTTGCCCTTCTTACGAAGGGGCTGCCTGCCGGACTCCGGAACCACTGCGGGTTCCGGTGCGGAGTCCGGTGCGAAGTCCGGAAGGTTGCCCTGTGGCACCTCCGAAGCCTCCTCCTCCTGGTGGGTCCCCTCCTGGGATCCCACCTCGGCATCATCAGCGTCACAAGGGGTGGAGGCAGTCGGAAGGGAATCCACATCCGACGGAGCCAAGGACCTGCTCGATGAAGCGGGAAGATCGTCCTTGGCCGGACTACAGGTTGTATGCGGCATTAGAAGGACACCACGTGGAAAAAAGAGAAATTATAAATCACCCAGGAATTCGGACACTTACGATCTTACCAGGGGCTTGGCCCTTGAGGGCCACTCCTCGTCACCATCGTCGGCGTTGGCGGAGCAGGCCGGAGAAAGGGTCCGTCCTTTCTTGGACCCTTCGGCCGCCCCCGTTGGGGAGGCCTTCCTCTTCTTCTCTCCCCCCGCTGGGGAAGAGGCCTCTTTCTCCTCCTCCTCGGGGAAGGAGTCCGCCTCGGAGTCATCGGATGATGAGTCCAATACCACCTGGCGCCGGGAACTCCTTCGGGTTCCCGTGGCCTTCTTCTTGGCCTTCTTCTCCAGCACCACGTAAAGGGCCGGAACCAGCAGCCCCGTTAAATGGGTGTCCGCTGGGTCTTCGGGAAGGGGAGCCAGATAGTTGACCTGTCCGGACATCTTCTGCCAGTCCTGTTAAAGGCATTGGGAGTCTTAGATCCCACATAGAGTCAAACTATGAAAGAAATGAGTGTCCCATAAAGGATAACATAGCTTACCTCGCCGGCCGGGCGCTGCGTGCTGAATCCGCGATCTTCAGTTGAGGATGCGGGGGCTTCTCCGCCCTTGAACAGCACCCTCCAAGTAGTTTCATACGTCGTGTCGAAGAGCCCGCTCAAGGTCCGGTGCTGTGCTGGATCAAACTCCCACAAATTGAAGGCCCGTTGCTGGCAGGGGAGAATCCGGCGGACGAGCATGACCTGGATCACGTTGACAAGCTTAAGCTTCTTGTTCACCAGGGTCTGGAGATAGGACTGGAGTCCTGTCAGCTCCTCCGAACAACCCCATAGCAAGCCCTTCTCTTTCTAGGAGGCGAGCTGCATGGGGGTACCAGATCTGAACTCGGGGGCCACTTCCCATTTAGGGTCACGTGGCTCGGTGATGTAGAACCACCCCGATTGCCACCCTTTGACGGACTCCACGAAGGCACCCTCGAGCCAGATGACGTTGGGCATTTTGCCCACCATGGCGCCTCCGCACTCCGCTTGGATGCCCTTCACCACCTTCGGCTTGACATTGAAGGTCTTTAGCCACAAGCTGAAGTGGGGCTGGATACAGAGGAAGGCCTCGCACACGACGATAAACGCCGAGATGTTGAGGATGAAGTTTGGCGCCAGATCATGGAAGTCCATGCCGTAGTAGTACATGAGCCCCCGGACGAAGGGGTGAAGTGGGAAGCCCAGTCCGCGGAGGAAGTGGGGAAGAAATACAACCCTCTCATGGGGCCTGGGTGTGGGGATGAGCTGCCCCTCGTCGGGCAGCCAGTGCGCGATGTCGCTGGACAGGTATCCGGCGCCGCACAGCTTCTCGATGTGCCCCTCTGTAACGGAGGAGTCCATCCACTTGCCTCCCGCTCCGGACATGGCTGGAGAAGGATGAGGCAAGATGTGCGGACTTGGGCGCTGGAGCTCGAGTGCGCGGAGATGGATAGGCAAAGGAGGAAGAAGGCGTAGGTAAAAAGGTGGATCCTTATCCCCTTATATATGGGTGGACGAAGACTATGCGTCCCCACCGGCCTGGTAAAACTCGCTTATCTCTCAAGCGCCACAATCAATGGCGCGGTTGGGTTACCCACGTCCGTATTGATGGGAATCCCGGAATAAGGGGAACACGATCTCTTCTTCGACAAGACGTGCCAAGGAAACCGCTTCGCTAAACACGCTGAGGTGGTATAATAAAAACGATTCAAGTAAAGGCTTGGTAGTGGCGTGATGTCACGCAACAAAATACGTCAGCAGATTGAACTTGTGTACATATTATTCTCTCTACGGTGGTATGTGGAAATTATTTTACAGAGCCGGACACTATCCTGGTGTTCACAATCTTCTATGAATTATTCGGAGGAGGAACCCGCCTTGCAATGCCGAAGAGAATATGAGCGCCGGACTCGTCATCATTGAAGCCTGGTTCAGGGGCTACTGAGGGAGTCCTGGACTAGGGGGTGTCCGGATAGCTGGACTATCATCATCGGCCGGACTCCAAGACTATGAAGATACAAGATTGAAGACTTCGTCCCGTGTCCGGATGGGACTTTCCTTGGCGTGGAAGGCAAGCTTGGCCATATAAACCGGAGGGTTTTAGTCCGTAGGACGAATAACAATCATACCATAGGCTAGCTTCTATGGTTTAGCCTCCTTTATCTCGTGGTAGATCCACTCTTGTACTACCCATATCATCAATATCAATCAAGCAGGATTAGGGTTTTACCTCCATCGAGAGCGCCCGAACTTGGGTAAAAACATCGTGTCCCTTGTCTCCTGTTACCATCTGCCAAGACACACAGTTCGGGACCCCCTACCCGATATCCGCCGGTTTTGACACCGACAGCGGGTGTCCCACATGTTGGTGGCATGGAAAAAGAGGGGCATCGCAAGCGACAATTTGATCATGGTGCAAACACAGACATCTCATTCAACACATGCATTCGGCGGTCGTCTCGGCTGTTATACCTTCGAAGCGTGCATTTTCGGGGTGAAACGAGTTCGGTGCAATGAAGAGGAAGTAGACGTTCTCGCAACGGTCGTAATGGAAGTAGTTGTACACGTTCGTTTCGAAGAGGCACATGACGAATCCAACATCTTCGGGGCGACGTTAGTGGAAGTAGTGGAAGTAGTGGTACACGTCTCGAAGAGGGACTTGACGCATTCGATGTCTCCGGGGTCGACGGTAGTGGTACACGGTCATCGTGGTACTTGGCGAGTCCGCGTAGTCGTAGACGTTCCAAGGTACTTGACGTGTCATCATGTAGTCGTGCGCTTGTCGGAGAGGATCTTGGCGCATCCAAAGTGAAGCAACACAAAAGGGCCTCAGGTCTCGGTGGTCATTCGAACAAAGGCCACCATGGATGGAGCTGCGAGCAGAGGACAAACAACCTAGGCGAACGGATGCGCCCTTGAACTTGTAGTGGCGCCAAGCTGGATGGAGCTCAGCTCCTGGTGAGGAAGCGATGCAGGGGGCTAGCTGAGCCGAGGCTAGACCGGTCGAGGCAGCAAGAGAGGCGGAGGCGAGCTGGAGGTGGTGGTGCTCGCAGGTGCAAGGCGGCCGGTGTTGGGGCTCCGTCGAACTCCGACCAAAACGGAGGGGATGAGCGGCGCGGTGCTCCTGCTGGGCGCGGAGGACGACAGATGCGGGCGCAGGTGCTCGAGGAGCTCCTCTCCTCGAGCGCTCGGGCGACGGGGCGTTGGCGAGGAGGAGGCGCACAGGCACAGGCGACGGAGGGCCGCCGGAGTTGGCCACCCCGGTGGTGTTGCAGAGGCCGGGCGCGGGGCTGAACTCCTCTCTGCGTGTGGCAGCGGAGGAGGAGGACAATGGGGAGAGGGGATCGAGAGGAGGGGCGATGGGATCGAGCAATGGGTGTGTGGCGGCGGGCAGAGGGAACGAGAGGAGTGATGGGGATCGAGCGATGGTCGGGCTAGGGTTAACAGTGGGGCGCGGCTGGGCCTTAGAGGCCGGCCCGGTAGAGAAGGAAGTGGCCAGAGACCTGGCTGGAGGCCTGGCTGATGGGCTCTCTCTCGCTCTAAAATAAATAAATAAAAACAAAACAGAGATAAGAAAGAAAAGAAAGAGAGGTTAGGGGTGGAGCTTGAGCAGGAGGGTAGTTTTCTCGGACTCATAAAAATGAGCTTGTTCCAAGAAAAATGGTGTGGGCAAGATTGCAAGAATTAAATTCAAAGTCATTTGAATTTAATTCAAATGGTTTTACAAGGACAAGGATTTAGAAGTGTCCAAAAATGTTGAGAATTTAGGAGGAGCCACAATAAATGGAGAAAGAATTGTTGGCAAAGTTTGAGGCAAGGAATTGAGATAGAAAATGTATGGAACTTAAACTGCAGGTGTGTTATGGTGATTCCAAAGTTAATGGAATATTTATTATAGCTCCTTAAATACTAGGATGATATGTTATAAAGAGAAATCACCATGTGAAATTCTCTCGTTTTAAATGGACCGAAGATCCATGCAATTTATTTAGCTGAGTTATAAATTAAATGACATGATGGCATGATGCAATGCAAATGATGCAACAAACAAAACAAATCACACGACGAAACTCGGAGTAGCTGGAAGTCTTCTGAAGCGTCGGTCTCGGGGCGTTACAACACTCCACCACTGCAAGAGGATCTCGTCCCGAGATCTAGAATGGCACCGGAGAGAAATGAAAGAGGAAGAGAGGAGGTAAAACTAAGTTGCTTCTTCGACAAAATAGTGAAACCAAAGAACCTTGAGAGGTTGAAAAGTTGAAAGAAAGAACACAACGAAGTTGAACACAATTGAGAGCACTGCGGTAGACAATAGAAACAAAGAACCCCATGTTTTACCTTGGAGGTTGCAAAGCTATGAATGACGAGTACAATGGACAAGAAGGAATTGGAACCACTCTGGTTGAAACGAGATAAACAAGGAACAAGGCAAGATCAAATTCGGACAACACTCCGGTTGAAAAGAGATGCAAGACTTGATAAGATGAAAAGAACTTGAATCGAGGACATGACACTCCGGTTAAATGGATAAGCAAGAAAATAACATGATCTTGACAAAACGAGGTGATGGGTGAAGAGCACGATATCACAATGCCTCCGGAACGAAAGAATAGAAGCTAGACCGTTGGGATAAAGGGACGGAGAAGAAAATGACAACTTCTACCACAATTGAATTTAGAAGGCATCCTTACAAGAAGGTTAGAGTAGAGTTGTTGGAAGACCAACAACGAAAAGAATAAGTTTGTAGTGGGCTTATGGAAACATCTCAACATTATGAGGTGACAACCGACCACTAAAAGAAACAATTGCTAGCTTTAGATCAACGAAGAGATGAACACTTCTTCCACCAAGATGATAAAGAGAAAACTTGGATCATTGATAAGCACCACAAAAGCAACATTCCTTAGGGAAGGCTTTAGGTGAAATATGACACAAGATAACTCCAACAACGAGGTTGATGGTTGAAAAGATCTCTTGAACAAAGAAAAAATGATGGATTTAAATATCTCATTCTTAACAACTTGCGAATCATGAAACACGAAGTGAAATTGTCAAGAATGACATAAGACCACCTCAAAAGGTAGAAAGAATTGCACTTAGGGATGCACGATGAAGAATGCTTGAACTCCTCAAAACAAAACATGTGTTGAGCACCATGTTTAATTTTGAGTATAGATTGGCTGATCTTAACTTCAAGAGAAATCTTGAAGAACAATTGAAGAATGAAAAGAATCCTTGACGAACCACCATGTAGAGCCTCCATGAAGAACTCCGGTAATAAAAGGATGATAAAAAGAAAGGGAAGTTGAAAACACAAGGTGAAGCCTTGCCATGATTTAGATGGAGCTTCAGGATGATATAACCGAGAAAACTTGGAACTCCGAAAAGAAAAGATGATCTTAGAACCAAGAATTTATTCCTCAAGAACAAACTCCAAAGGAAATAAATAATCACTTGGATGAAACAATAATAAGAATTACGTTATGCCTATCCTTCACCAATTTAAATTGATGACAAGCAACGGATTTGGCATACTACTTATTCTCGTAGAAAGGATTAAGAGGGATATAGCGTAAACTTCAGAAGGTATTGATGGAACCACCGGTGGGATTTGGAAACAACGA
The DNA here is from genome assembly GCF_018294505.1 of Triticum aestivum. Lineage (NCBI taxonomy): Eukaryota > Viridiplantae > Streptophyta > Magnoliopsida > Poales > Poaceae > Triticum > Triticum aestivum. Next base: position 429,814,076 of record NC_057804.1, on the reverse strand, counting down.
ATGAATTGATATGATAACAAAGGAAGTGAAATCTCGAACGAACCACCGTAAAAATTGGTAAAGAGAGTAGCAAGGGCACAATTCATCGGAAAGAATTTGAAAATGAATGAAGATACTTGAAGGGATTTAGATACATGAGAACGGAGAGATCATGAACTGATTAGAGGGTATCTGAACGAATCACCAGTAAGATTTGGAGAACGATAGCTACACGCTGAGAATTAAGAATTATGACATGATGGCCTTCGGAGGAAAGAAATGGAAACAACTCATGAAATGCTCCGGATGGTAAGAAAAGAATTGTCACAATCAAAACATTTATGAGGATAGCATGAAGCTAGAACCATGAATCTTCAAGAGAATGGACCAAGATTTTAGAAAAATCCTTCTTCGGTCTTCAAATGTTGAGAATGATGATGAGAACCACCATGAATTGTTGAGATACTCCGGGAGAATGAAAAAAAACCAAAAAGGTTGAGCCAACAATGAAAAGAATTTGAACGATATCTTGGTTAAGACATGTGACTGATGGGATCCATTCTTACATCACACTTAAAAGGAATTTGAGAATAACTGCGAGAGAATTAGAAGAGTCAGGTAAGATCCTGGGAAAAGACCTGTGGGTTAGGGCCCACTCAAAAGAAAACACCGTTGAACAATTTTAAAGAGAGGTTGCACCGGTTGAATTAAATGGCTTGAATGAGATAACAATCTCCAAATAGCTTGAACGGATTAAGAATGGAAACACAAATCTTCTGAGATATCTTCAACATTCCGGAACAAAGGAATAGCAAGAGGTGAGTAATTGAGAGGTGCACCGGCATGAGAAAGCATTTGACATGAGGAAAGGAATATGATCAATATCGAAAGCTTGAATTGGATCCACCGGAGAAGAAACAACAATGAAGGATGATGACCTTGAAACTGTTGAGCATCTTCATGGGTAATCACCGGATAAGAACATTGAAAGAAAAGAAGGAAGAGACTTCCAACAAATAAAAGGATACATGATTAAGATATTTGAGTCCTTGAAGAAAAGGGTGGGAGGGCGGGAAAACGAAGGCAACTTGGGGAAGATGGAACAAACACCGTTGAGAAAACTTAGAACTGATCTTCCGAATGTTGAAATGATCGGATCCAGTTGAAGAGAAGCACGCCGGCTGGAAACAATTAACATGACAACCTCAATGATCAAGAAGGATTAGCACTCCCATAGAAATATGAGAACACCATTTGGGGAAGGTATGGATCAACACTTGACATCGAAGCAACTCGAATACCAAAACTCAAAACAAAACAAAGGATTGGCTTGCAGAAATAAGCCGAAACAAATACATATGATAGATATTTACCCAATCTCATATCATGCATCTGTCGGAAAGATATCCTAGGAGCTACTTGAATTCCCACCTATAAAACTCCCGAAACTTTCTGGTTATGCAATCTGGTGTTGGGGATACAGGGGAAGCAATATATCTCACCCAAACTAACAATCCCTACATCCAGCTGTATCCATCCGTCAACACATAACCAAGAAAACTCCGGAAATCGTGTACCTCAACCTTCGAAAAGCATCCGTTATACGAGCTATGGCAATACTCCCGAACTCCCCAGTACTGGGTGGCGTCGAGGTTATCTCACCAACAACTGCATAAAAGAGATTTTCGATGTCGACAAAACTCAGGTATTCCAGAACTGCAATGATAAAATTATGACGACAAAACCTCGGAGCTCAACTCCCCGGGACACTGCCACAACCCCAAAATGTCAGGAGGCACCAAGAACAATGTTCTCGTCATAAGAATATCGGAACGATCCCAAGATACCCGCGTGATCCTAATTGTTTTTAGTGAAATTTGAGGAGAGCAAAGACAAAACATCACGTCGAGAGTCCTCACCAGAGCGACGAAGGGGCTGAGGAGTAAAAAGAATCCTACTCTCCGATATATATAATCCTAAGACTCAAAATAGTTTTCTTCTAGACTCAACAACGGCCAACAATCAACGGGGCTCCTATGGTCGGTCGAGGCTCTGATACCAACTTGTCACGCCCAATATGCGATACTATCCTAAAGAGACTCGAAGGTCCCACCAAGGATAGAACCGCATATTGAAACGCTTTCGCAAGGTGGATGTCATTACATCAACATTACATAATAGATGGGGATACATACAAAAGGCATACAAAGCCACACGAATACAACTTCATAATACATAAGAGCAACAACCGACTACGGATGAAACACAAACAGAAACTCGAATGACATCCACCCTGCTAGCCTAGGCTGCCGACCTGGAACCTATCCCCTGATCGAAGAAGAAGCAAAAGAAGAACTCCAAAACAAGGAACATCGCTCTCGCGTCAAGATGATCGCATAACCTGTACCTGCAACTGTTGTTGTAGTAATTTGTGAGCCACAAGGACTCAGCAATCCCATTACCATGGGTATCAAGACTAGCAAAGCTTAAAGGGGTAAGGAAGGGGTAAAGTGGTGAGGTTGCAGCAGCGACTAAGCAAGTATCGTGGCTAACATACGCAAATAAGAGCGAGAAGAGAAGCAAAGGAACGGTCGTCAACTGGTAATGATCAAGAGGTGATCCTGAACTCCTACTTACGTCAAACATAACCCAAAACCGTGTTCACTTCCCGGACTCTGCCGAAAAGCGACCATCACGGCTACACACGCGGTTGATGCGTTTTAGTTCGGATCTGGTGTCAAGTTATCTACAACCGGACATTAACAAATTCCCATCTGCCACATAACCACGGGCACGGCTTTCAAAAGTTCAAACCCTGCAGGGGTGTCCCAACTTAGCCCATGATAATCTCTCACGATCAACGAAGGATATGCCTTCTCCCAGGAATACCCGATCAGTCTCGGAATCCCGGTTTACAAGACATTTCGACAATGGTAAAACAAGACCAGCAAAGCCGCCCGAATGTGCCGACAAATCCTGAGAGGAGCTGCACATATCTCGTTCTCAGGGCACACCGGATTGTCCAAACTTCCGGTAGGCCATCCCAGAGTTGCCCCTGGTGGCCACCGGCGGCTGACAGGTTGGACCAACACTCATGACGAGCACTGGCCCGAGGGGGTAAATAAAGATGACCCTCGGGCTCCGGAAACCCAAGGGAAAAAAGGGCTAGGTGAGGCAAATGGTAAAACCAAGGTTGGGCCTTGCTGGAGGAGTTTTATTCAAAGCGAACTGTCAAGGGGTCCCATAAATCACCCGACCGCGTAAGGAACACAAAATCCGGGAACATAACACCGGTATAACGGAAACTAGGGCGGCAAGAGTGGAACAAAACACCAGGCATAAGGCCGAGCCTTCCACCCTTTACCAAGTATATAGATGCATTAATTAAATAAGAGATATTGTGATATCCCAACATAATCCTGTTCATCATGGAGCAATCTTCAACTTCACCTGCAACTAACAACGCTATAAGAGGGGCTGAGCAAAAGCGATAACATAGCCAAGCAACGGTTTGCTAGGAAGGGTGACAAAGGTTAGAGGTTCATGGCAATTTGGGAGGCTTGATCAAAAAGAGATAGGTAGCGGGGCAAAGCGATAGAACAAAGCAACTAGCATAGGAATGATAGTAGTGAGATCCAGGGTAGCGGTCATCTTGCCTGAAATCCCACTAGGAAGAAGAACGATGTCCATGAAGAAGACGAACGGGAGTAGTCGAACGAAACCTCACAATCGCAACATTACCGGAACTAAGAAGCAACACCGGAAAGAAACAAAAAACATAGTAAACAAACAACACATGAACAAGGAATGATGCACAACCAAGTATGATGCATGACAAGATTAAATGTTGTTAACATGGCAAGAGGTGAAACATAATTAAACTAGCTATTTAGGCAAGTTTAAATGAGGCCGGAAACAACAAACAACAACTCCGGAAAATCCCCATATGTCATTTAGCAATATAATGCAAACACAATTTGAACCATTTAAATGTTGTTAACATGATGCGTATGACATATGCAAGTCTTAAGCAATTTTATGAAAATGTTGACATGAGCATGTTATGAAGCATTTGGTCACCATGGCGGAACAAAACGAGTGCCATGGCAACGAATCGAAAAATGATGCCACGGCAACATATCGGTTCCGGTAACTTGATTGAGATACCGATGCAAACGAGAAGTGTGCGAATGTGTGGAACACGCAAGAGATGGGGAGTGATCCCGGATACCGGGTGTCCCACATCTCGGTGGCATGGAAAAAGAGGGGTATCGCAAGCGACAATTTGATCACAGTGCAAACACGGACATCTCATTCAACACATGCATTCGGCGGTCGTCTCGGCTATTATACCTTCGAAGCGTGCATTTTTGGGGCGAAATGAGTTCGGTGCAATGAAGAGGAAGTAGACGTTCTCGCAACGGTCGTCGTGGAAGTAGTTGTACACGTTCGTTTCGAAGAGGCACTTGACGAATCCAACATCTTCGGGGCGACGGTAGTGGAAGTAGTGGTACACGTCTCAAAGAGGGACTTGACTCATTCGATGTCTCTGGGTCGAAGGTAGTGGTACACGGTCATCGTGGTACTTTGCGATTCCGCGTAGTCATAGATGTTCCAAGGTACTTGACGTGTCATCATGTAGTCATGCGCTTGTTGGAGAGGATCTTGGCGCATCCAAAGCGAAGCAACACAAAAGGGCCTCAGGTCTCGGTGGTCATTCGAACAGAGGCCGCCATGGATGGAGCTGCGAGCAGAGGACAAACAACCTAGGTGAACAGATGCACCCTTGAACTTGTAGTGCCGCCGAGCTGGATGGAGCTCAGCTCCTGGTGAGGAAGTGATGCAGGGGGCTAGCTGAGCCGAGGCTAGACCGGTCGGGGCAGCAGGAGAGGCGGAGGCGAGCTGGAGGTGGTGGTGCTCGTGGGTGCAAGGCGGCCGGTGCTGGGGCTCCGGCGAACTCCAACCAAAACGGATGGGACGAGCGGCGCGGGGCTCCTGCTGGGTGCGGAGGACGATAGATGCGGGTGGAGGTGCTCGAGGAGCTCCTCTCCTCAAGCGCTCGGGCGACGGGGCCTTGGCGAGGAGGAGGCGCACAGGCGCAGGCGACGGAGTGCCGCCGGAGTTGGCCACCCCGGTGGTGTTGCAGAGGCCGGGCGCGGGGCTGAACTCCTCTCTGCGTGTGGCAGCGGAGGAGGAGGACGATGGGGAGAGGGGATCGAGAGGAGGGGCGATGGGATCGAGCGATGGGTCTGTGGCGGCGGGCAGAGGGAACGAGAGGAGTGATGGGGATCGAGCGATGGTCGGGCTAGGGTTAACAACGGGGCGCGGCTGGGCCTTAGAGGCCGGCCCGGTAGAGAAGGAAGTGGCCAGAGACCTAGCTGGAGGCCTGGATGATGGGCTCTCTCTCACTCTAAAATGAATAAATAAAAACAAAACAGAGATAAGAAAGAAAAGAAAGAGAGGTTAGGGGTGGAGCTTGAGCAGGAGGGTATTTTTCTCGGATTCATAAAAATGAGCTTGCTCTGAGAAAAATGGTGTGGGCAAGATTGCAAGAATTAAATTCAAAGTCATTTGAATTTAATTCAAATGGTTTGAACAAGGACAAGGATTTAGAAGTGTCCAAAAACGTTGAGAATTTAGGAGGAGCCACAATAAATGGAGAAAGAATTGTTGGCAAAGTTTGAGGCAAGGAATTAAGATAGAAATGCATGGAACTTAAACTGCAGGTGTGTTATGGTGATTCCAAAGTTAATGGAATATTTATTATAGCTCCTTAAATACTAGGATGATATGTTATAAAGAGAAATCACCATGTCAAGTTCCCTCGTTTTAAATGGACCGAAGATCCATGCTATTTATTTAGCTGAGTTATAAAATTAAATGAAATGATGGTATGATGCAATGCAAATGATGCAACAAACAAAACAAATCACACGACGAAACTCGGAGTAGCTGGAAGTCTTCTGAAGCGTCGGTCTCGGGGCGTTACAATGGTGGTTGTAGGCGGCATCGGCCTGCGCCTCCTGGAACTGCTCCTCACGCATCTGCCTCACCCTTTCCATATACTGGGCACGGGCCTCGCCGATGGTCATGGTGCAATGCACCAGCGAGGATGGCGCGGAGGAGGGGGTTGGTGCCTGATCATCGGCTACCATGTTCTCCATTGGGACGTCGTCGTCCTCCGGCTGCCTGCCGGCCAGCCGGTCGGCAGCAATGGCTGCCATCTCCTTGTGATCCGTCGTCCACCCGTCCCAAAGAGAGCTGGAGCGCGAGGAAGCCATGGTGGGCAGTAGTGGTGTGGACAGGAGAAAGGGAACGGATGCAGATGAATACGGCTATGGCCGGCGCAGCAGTTTATATAGCAATGGTGGGCGGGCGGAGGGACGGACGTGTGGCGCCGGAGTAGCCGCCTCGGCAACCGCGTATCAGTAATGTGTACGGCAGATGGACGGATGGATGACACTTGTGTCGTTTGAAGGCGGAGCAATCACCTGCACCGGGAAGCGGAGCGGCCGGCGCTGACTGTTTCGGGCGGAAAGTGCGCGCGGGCGAGGAGATGACTTTACTTGGATAGGATGACAATGGGGCCCCACCAGGTCCATAGCCTCATGTACGCAAGTGCCTCCTTATTATATATATAACTATAATTTATTTGGCTTCCTCCTGGTTTCCTCACATCATGGTCCCACACCATTGTCAACCTATGTACTCCCTCCTTTGCGGTTTATAGGTCTTATCTCAAAATTTTAGTTTTTCCATTTTATAAAGCTCAATTTGGTTGCTTTCCATCACATGTTCAGATTCCAAGGTGCATTAAATCATTGCATGTAAGTATTAAGAGAAAATTAACCAATGCATGTACTTTATGCATGCATGCATTGCAATTAATGCACTGATAAACATAATTTTTTGAGGATAACAAGAGCATTAATTAGGTGCTTTTGCAAAACTACAAAAAGTATTCCACCACTCGCCATCTACCTTGATTGGTGAGATTTTTGAATTGAGCATTAGAAACCGGAAAGGAGGGAGTAGTCAATAAACGAGAGAATTGCACAAGAAGCGGCTGACAGCTGGGACCAAGCAGCTCGAGTAGTATTTGTGTTTTTGAGGTGTGAGCACTGTAGAGTTTTTCGATGTTTACCCCAGATATTAATTTTTCTCCTCTGAACAACAACGAAAACATCACTGTAGGCATTAACTGGGCGGGCTGTGGCCCGTCTAGCCCAGGCCAAATATCCAACCCAGATATTAATTTTTTTCAAGCTGAAAATGGCTAGCCGAGCTATATTTTTTTTAGGAATACCCAGGCAAGGTCAAGTTGTTATTCTCCGCCCCGCTGGGCTACAAATCTTTCCTAGGAGGGATGCATTAGGCTTAACAAGAAAATGGGCTTTAAGAAATAATAAATGGGATGTAATTATAAAAACTGGGTAGTAACTATTAAAAAAATGCACCAAACAGTGATTACTTTATAAAATATTATTTTTGGAATATTGAAAATTTTAATTTCATTAATTGTTGCGAGCGCAATGTTTCATTGGATTTTTACGTAATATAAATTTATATTGAAATTGTATTTAATCTGTCTAGAAATTTCGAGATAAAAATATTCGGATCCCATCAAAATGTGGGAAATTTTATAGAATTCTGTTTTGAACGGTTGGTTGAAATGGGCTGTACTTTTAACAAACTGTAAATGGGCTGTAGTAAATTCCATTAGAATTCAAAAATGGGCTACACATTCTTACAAATCTCAAATGGGCTATAAGTTCTCTGCCACACACTTCTGGCCTTACTAAGTTGACGCGTCCCCTAAAAAAACAGAGTTGACGCGTATGCAAGGCTTTGTCAACTTATAGTCAACACACGGTTCTAGCAGCAGTGGTCGTTGGATGTCCATCCAACGGATGCCGTGCTTCTTCTTCAATCTCGGATATTCTAGCTTCACCCGCCCAAAAAATGATTCCTCCCCCTGACATCTGGGGCGCACTGTTTCGGAAGCTGACCTATGAACCTACTAAGTTGACGTACCAAGGGCTTTGTCAACTTAGTCAATATAAACGATTCTAGCTGCAGTGACCGTACGATGTCCATCCAATGGCCGCCGTGCTTCTTCAACCTCTGGTCTTCTTGCTCCAGCCGCCTAAAGCAGCGCCGGTCGTGCCGCTTGCTCCTGCCTCCCGTGGCCGGCTGTGCTGCCACGGAGTCCTCACCGCCCCCTACTACTCCCACCGTTGGCCAGGCCATCCCTCCACTCACCCACACCCCCTATATTCTGCAGTGACTCAGCGCAGCCGAACCAGTGAACCCTCGTACTCCTCTCCGCATGTGCATCCACTGCCGCGTCTTCCACGACTCTGTGTCGTCCCCTTCCTAGGCCTCGCCGTCGTCCACCGCCGTGGTGCTCTCGGCGTGGCGTGGTCAACGTGGTCAAGGAACGACTTCCATCGGACGTGGACTGTACATGGAGAGGCTGAGAGCTGGGTCCACGGCAACCGCAAGGAAGTGCCTCCTTATTACTCGCAAAATAATTATTCCTCCACCTGACAGCGGGGACCCACCGGACGGGCCACCGTATTTCGCAAAAAAAATGATTCGCCCCCTGACTGCTGGGACCCACGAGCTACATCTTCGCACGCAAGGAAGTGCATCCGAAAAAAATGATTCGCCCCCTGACTGCTAGGACCCACCAGCTACATCTTCGCACGGAAGAAAGTGCATCTGAAAAAAAATGATTCGCCCCCCGACTGCTGGGACCCACCAGCTACACCTTCGCATGCAAGGAAGTGCGTCCGGGCAAAAAAAAATGATTCTCCCCCCTGACTGCTGGGACCCAGCAGCTACACCTTCGCACGCTAGGAAGTGCGTCCGGGCAAAAAAAAGGATTCGCCCCCCTGGCTACTGGGACCCACCAGCTGCATCTTCGCACGCAAAGAAAGTGCGTCCGGGCAAAAAAAACGATTCGCCCCTCTGACTGTTGGGACCCACCAGCTACATTTTCACACGCAAGGAACTGCCTGACAGTCGGGACCCACCTGGTCGAAGCGTAGGTAGCGTTGTCATTCTGGTCGCGAACGTGTATGTACATATATACTGGTCGATGTAGAGGCGCGCACGTGTCGTAGTAAAGGCGCGCACGTAGCATGTACACGTACGTACAACGACCAGGGTGCAAGAAAGAAAATACGGCCACGTATGTACATACGGGCAGGGTCTCGAACGCCTACTCGTGCATACGTACATGGCTGGGTCGGAACGGAGAAATAGAGTCGTCGTCGTGTTCATGGGGAGGCAACAAAATGCGTCGTGTTCATGGGAGGCAACAGAATGCGTCGTGTTCATCGGGAGGCAACGGAACACGTGGGAGACAACCGGCTTGGACGGAACAGGCAATGGAAACGAGGCCTGGCGTACCGCACAACGGAGGAAACGGACCTCCTATGTTCGGAACGGGGTCCTGTTGATCGGTAAGGGTGTGGCGTACCGCAAAACGGAGGAAACGGACCTCCTACGGTCGAAATGGGGGTCCTGTTGATTCGGAGGGGTGTGGCGTACCGCAAAACGGAGGAAACGGATCTCCTACGGTCGAAACGGGGGTCTTGTTCATCGGGAGGGGTGTGGCAAACCGGAAAACAGACGAAACGGACCACCTACGGTCGAAACAGGGGTCCTGTTCATCGGGAGGGGTGTGGCGTACTGCAAAACGGGACTCCATGGGATACTGTTCATCTCCACCGTCGACCTCCTCCAGCCTCCACGGGTTACCATCGACCTCCTCTAGCCTCCACGGGCTCCTGTTCATCCAGCCTCCACCGCGCGCTACTCCATCGGCTACTGTTCAACCACCCCTCCACGGGCACCCCTCCACCGTCTACTGTTCATCCAGCCCTCCACACCACGGGGTCCTGTTCAACCACCCCTCCACGGCCACCCCTCCACCGTCTACTGTTCATCTAGCCCTCCACACCATGGGTACCTATTCATCCAGAGGCAACGCCACCGCTCACTGTTCATCCAAACCCCCTCGCAACGCTCACTGTTCATCCCAGAGGCAGCATCGATCGGCTTCAGTTAGCAGCAGTAGCGAAGGAATCGCTCCATCGGGTTCAGTTAACAACCATCGATCGATCGCTCGGGTTCAGTAACGCATAGCCTGCAGTGCAATCGCTCGGGTTCAGTTAGAGCCCAATGCCTCACTCGGGTTTAGTTAGAGCCAATGCCTCGCACGTGTGTGAGAGAAACGTGCATCGCTCGGCCCCCGACCTCCCACCGTAACCGGCAACTACCCGAAATTTTCCTCCCCCTCGCTTCTACCACGGTTTTTTCCATCATGGACAGCACAAAGAATGTCATGCAGCTGCATCTCCGGCCCGCCCAGGACAAAAAGCCCATTTTCTGTCATGATTTTTTGTCATAGAAGTAGGAGCCCACCACATCTATGATGATACCGGGTTTTGTCACAATTATCGTCATAGAAGTGTCATATGTATGATAGAATTTTTTTTTGTTCGGCCCAAAATGTCACGGATGTGTCTTTTTTTTGTAGTGTTCGTCTACGACGCCCGCCCTCGCTCCGCAACCTCGGACCGGACTCGCCAGCGGAGTTGCGGAACACAATTCGCCCCCTCCCCCCTTCCTTTTATCGGAGGGGGAAGGGGGAAGGAGAGGGAGAAGGAGAAGGAAAGGGGGGGTGCCGCCCCTCCCCCTATCCAATTTGGACTCCTCCCTTGGGGGGGCACCCCTATGTGGGCTGGTTTGCGTCCCTCCTATGGTCCATATGGCCCATATCTTCCCCTGGGGGGTTCCGGTAACCCCCCCGGTACTCCGATATGTACCCGATACATTCTGAAACACTTCCAGTGTCCGAATACGATCATCCAATATATCAATATTTAGCTCTCCACCATTTCGAGACTCCTCGTCATGTCTGTGATCTCATCCGGGACTCCGCACAATCTTCGATCACCAAATCACATAACTCATAATACAAATCATCATCGAACGTTAAGCGTGCGGACCCTACGGGTTCGAGAACTATGTAGACATGACCGAGACACCTCTCCGGTAAATAACCAATAGCGGAACCTGGATGCTCATATTGGTTCCTACATATTCTACGAAGATCTTTATCGGTCAAACCGTAATGAGAACATACGTAATTCCCTTTATCATTGGTATGTTACTTGCCCAAGATTCGATCGTCGGTATCTTCATACCTAGTTCAATCTCGTTACCGGCAAGTCTCTTTACTCATTCTGTAATGCATCATCCCGCAACTAACTCATTAGTGACATTGCTTGCAAGGCTTACCATGATGTGCATTACCGAGAGGGCCTAGAGATACCTCTTTGGTACTCGGAGTGACAAATCCTAATCTCGATACCTGTAGAGCATCATTATAATCACCCAGTTACATTCTGACGTTTGATAGCACACAAGGTATTCATCCGGTATTCGGGAGTTGCATAATCTCATAGTCAAAGGAATATGTATAAGTCATGAAGAAAGAAATATCAATAAAACTTAAGGATCATTATGCTAAGATAACGGATGGGTCTTGTCCATCACATCATTCTCCTAATGATGTGATCCCGTTCATCAAATGAGAGCACAAGTCTATGGTTAGGAAACTTAACCATTTTTGATTAACGAGCTAGTCTAGTAGAGGCTTACTAGGGACATAGTGTTTTGTCTCTGTATACACACATGTATCAAGTTTCCGTTTAATCTAATTCTAGCATGAATAATGAACATTTATCATGATATAAGGAAATATAAATAACAACTTTATTATTGCCTCTAGGGCATATTTCCTTCAGTCTCCCACTTGCACTAGAGTCAGTAATCTAGATCACATTGTAATGATTCTAACACCCATGGAGTCTTGGTGCTGATCATGTTTTGCTCATGGAAGAGGCTTAGTCAACGGGTCTGCCACATTCAGATCCATATGTATTTTGAAAATCTCTATGTCCCCCTCCTTGACTTGATCACAGATAGGGTTGAAGCGTCTCTTGATGTGTTTGGTTCTCTTGTGAAATCTGGATTCCTTCTCCAATATTTTCACAAAATATTTTCATTGGACCCCATGCACTAGGTATTACACCTAGATCGAATATGAACTCCTTCATCCAGACTCCTTCATTTGCTACTTCCGAAGCAGCTATATACTCCACTTCACACGTAGATCCCGCCACGACGCTTTGCTTGGAACTGCACCAACTGACGGCTCCACCATTCAATATAAATACGTATCCAGTTTGTGACTGAGAGTCATCTGGATCAGTGTCAAAGCTAGCATCGATGTAACCATTTACGACGAGCTCTTTGTCACCTCCATAAACGAGGAACATATCCTTAGTCCTTTTCAGGTACTTAGGATGTTCTTGACCACTTGAAGGAAATATGCCTTAGAGGCAATAAAAAAGTTATTATTTATTTCCTTAATTCATGATAAATGTTTATTATTCATGCTAGAAATGTATTAACCGGAAACTTAGTACATGTGTGAATAAATAGACAATACATATAGTCCCTAGTATGCCTCTACTTGACTAGCTCGTTAATCAAAGATGGTTATGTTTCCTAACCATAGACATGTGTTCTCATTTGATGAACGGGATCACATCATTAGGAGAATGATGTGATGGACATGACCCATTTGTTAGCTTAGCATTATGATCATGACAGTTTCATTGCTACTGCTTTCTTTATGACTTATACAAGTTCCTCAGACTATGAGATTATGCAACTCCCGAATACCGGAGGAACACTTTGTCTGCTACCAAACGCCATAACATAAATGGGCGATTATAAAGGTGCTCTACAGGTGTCTCCGAAGGTGTTTGTTGGGTTGGCATAGATAGAGATTAGGATTTGTCACTCTGTGTTTCGAAGAGGTATCTCTGGGCCCTCTCGGTAATACTCATCACTATAAGCCTTGCAAGCATTGTGACTAATGAGATAGTTGCGGAATGAAGCATTACGGGACAAGTAAAGAGACATACCGGTAACGAGATTGAACTAGGTATTGAGATACCGACGATTGAATCTCGGGCAAGTAACATACTGATGACAAAGGGAACAACATATGTTGTTATGCGGTTTGACCGATAAAGATCCTCATAGAATATGTAGGAACCAATATGAGCATCCAGGTTCCGCTGTTGGTTATTGACCGGAGACGTGTCTCGGTCATGTCTACATAGTTCTCGAACCCGTAGGGTCCGCACACTTAATGTTCGATGACGATTGGTACTATGAGTTTATGTGATATGATGTACCGAAGGTTGTTTGGAGTCCCGTATGTGAACACGGACATGACGAGGAGTCTTGAAATGATCTAGACATAAAGATTTATATATTGACGGCTATATTCGACACCAGAAGTGTTCCAGATAAGTTTCGGATAAAACCGGAGTACCGGAGGGTTACCGGAACCCCCCCGGGGGCTTAATGGGCCTACATGGGCTTTAGTGGAAGAGATAGGAGGCGGCCAAGAGGTGGGAGCCCCCCCCCCCCCCAAGCCCAATCCGAATCGGGAAGGGGGCCGGACCCCCTTTCATTTTTCTTCTCTTCCCCTTCCCCCCCCTCCTAGTTGGACTTGGAAAGGGGGGAAACCTACTCCTAGTAGGAGTAGGAATCCCCCCTTGGGGCGCACCCCATGAGGCCGGCCGGCCCCCTCCTCCACTCCTTTACATAAGGGGGAGGGGGCACCCCATAGATACACAAGTTGACCAAGTAGATCTTTTAGCCGTGTGCATTGCCCCCCTCCACATATGTCCACCTCGGTCATATCGTCGTAGTGCTTAGGCGAAGCCCTGCACCGATAACTTCATCATCACCGACACCAAGCCGTCGTGCTGACGAAACTCTCCCTCGACCTCGTCTAGATCTAGAGTTCATGGGACGTCACCGAGCTGAACGTGTGCAGATCGCGGAGGTGCCGTACCTTCAGTGCTAGGATTGGTCGGATCGTGAAGACATACGACTACATCAACTGCATTGTCATAATGCTTTCGCTTTTCGTCTATGAGGGTACGTAGGCAACACTCTCCCCTCTCATGATCACCTAGATAGATCTTGCGTGATCGTTGGAATTTTTTTGAAATTATTGCGTTCCCCAACAGTGGTATCAGAGCCAGGTTTATGCGTAGATGTTATATGCACGAGTAGAACACATAGAATTATGGGCGATAATAGTCATACTGCTTACCAGCATGTCATACTTTGATTCGGCGGTATTGTTGGATGAAGCGGCTCAGACCGACATTACGTGTACGCTTACGCGAGACTGGTTCTACCAACGTGCGTTTGCACATAGGTGGTTGGCGGGTGTCAGCTGTTCCAAGTTTAGTTGAATCGAGTTTGACTATGCCAGGTCCTTGTTGAAGGTTAAAACAACACACTTGACGAAAATCGTTGTGGTTTTGATGCATAGGTAAGGATGGTTGTTGCTAGAAGCCCGTAGAAGCCACGTAAAACTTGCAACAACAAAGTAGAGGACGTCTAACTTGTTTTTGCAGGGCTTACTGTGATGTGATATGGTCAAGGCATGATGTGACATAATTTGTTGTATGAGATGGCCATGTTTTGTAACAAAGTTATCGGCAACTGGCAGGAGCCATATGGTTGTCGCTTTATTGTATGCAATGCAATCGCCATGTATTTTTTTTACTTTATCACTAAGCGGTAGCGATAATCGTAGTAACAATAGTTGGAGAGACGACAACGATGCTATGATGGAGATCAAGGTGTCGCGCCGGTGACGATGGAGATCATGACGATGCTTCAGTGATGGAGATCATGAGCACGAGATGATGATGGCCATATCATGTCAAATATTTTGATTACATGTGATGTTTATCTTTTATGCATCTTATTTTGCTTAATACGGCGGTAGCATTATAAGATGATCCCTTAATAAATTTCACGATATAAGTATTCTCACTGAGTACGCACCGCTGCTACAGTTCATCGTGCTGAGACACCACGTGATGATCGGGTGTGATAAGCTCTATTCACATACAATGGGTGCAAGCCAGTTTTGCACACGTAGAATACTCGGGTTAAACTTGATGTGCCTAGCATATGCAGATATGGCCTTGGAACACTGAGACCGAAAGGTCGAGCGTGAATCATATAGTAGATATGAATCATATAGTAGATATGATCAACATAGTGATGTTCACCATTGAAAACTACTCCATCTCACGTGATGATCGGACATGGTTTAGTTGATTTGGATCACGTGATCACTTAGATGATTAGAGGGATGTCTATCTAAGTGGGAGTTCTTAAGTAATATGATTAATTGAACTTTAATTTATCATGAACTTAGTACCTGATAGTATTTTGCATGTCTATGTTGTTGTAGATCAATGGCCCGTGCTACCGTTCCTTTGAATTTTAATGCGTTCCTAGATAAAGCTAAGTTGAAAGATGATGGCATCAACTACACGGACTGGGTCCGTAACTTGATGATTATCCTCATTGTTGCACAGAAGAATTACGTCCTGGAAGCACCGTTGGGTGCCAGGCCTTCTGCAGATGCTACTGATGATGTTAAGAACGTATGGCAGAGCAAAGCTGATGACTACTCGATAGTTCAGTGTGCCATGCTTTGCGGCTTAGAACCGGGATTTCAACGACGTTTTGAATGTCATGGAGCATATGAGATGTTCTAGGAGTTGAAGTTAATATTTCAAGCAAATGCCCAGATTGAGAGATATGAAGTCTCCAATAAATTCTACAGCTGTGAAATGAAGGAGAATAGCTCTGTCAGTGAACACATACTCAGAATGTCTGGGTACCATAACCACTTGACTCAACTGGGAGTTAATCTTCCTGATGATAGTGTCATTGACAGAGTTCTTCAATCACTGCCACCAAGCTATAAAGGCTTCGTGATGAACTATAATATGCAAGGGATGAATAAGACTATTCCCGAGCTCTTCGCAATGCTAAAGGATGCGGAGGTAGAAATCAAAAAGGAGCATCAAGTGTTGATGGTCAACAAGACCACCAGTTTCAAGAAAATGGCAAAGGGAAGAAGGGGAACTTCAAGAAGAACTGCAAAAAGGTTGCTGCTCAAGAGAAGAAACCCAAGTCTGGACCTAAGCTTGAAACTGAGTGCTTATACTGCAAAGGGACCGGTCACTAGAAGCGGGACTGCCCCAAGTATTTGGCGGATAAGAAGGATGGCAAAGTGAAAGGTATATTTGATATACATGTTATTGATGTGTACTTAACTAATGCTCGCAGTAGCGCCTGGGTATTTGATACTGGTTCTGTTGCTCATATTTGCAACTCGAAACAGGGGCTACGGATTAAGCAAAGATTGGCCAAGGACGAGGTGACGATGTGCGTGGGAAATGGTTCCAAGGTTGATGTGATCGCCGTTGGCACGCTACCTCTACATCTACCGTCGGGATTAGTTTTAGACCTGAATAATTGTTATTTGGTGCCAGCGTTGAGCATGAACATTATATCTGGATCTTGTTTAATGCGAGACGGTTATTCATTTAAATCAGAGAATAATGGTTGTTCTATTTATATGAGTAATATCTTTTATGGTCATGCACCCTTGTTGAGTGGTCTATTTTTGTTGAATCTCGATAGTGATGATACACATATTCATAGTATTGAAGCCAAAAGATGCAAAGTTAATAATGATAGTGCAACTTATTTGTGGCACTACTGTTTGGGTCATATCTGTGTAAAGCGCATGAAAAAACTCCATGCTGATGGACTTTTGGAATCACTTGGTGCTTGCAAACCGTGCCTTATGGGCAAGATGACTAAAACTCCATTCTCCGGAACAATGGAACAAGCTACTGACTTGTTGGAAATAATACATACCGATGTATGCTCATGGTGGGTATCATTATTTTCTTACCTTCACAGATGATTTGAGCAGATATGGTTATACTACTTAATGAAGCATAAGTTTGAAACATTTGAAAAGTTCAAAGAATTTTAGAGTGAAGTGGAAAATCGTTGTAACAAGAAATAAAATTTCTACGATCTGATCATGGAGGAGAATATCTAAGTTACAAGGTTGGCCTTCATTTGAAACAAGATGGGATAGTTTCACAATTAACTCCACCTGGAACACCGCAGCGAAATGGTGTCCCGAACATTGTAACCGTACTTTATTAGATAAGGTGCGATCTATGATGTCTCTTACTGATTTACCGCTTGTCAGGACCCCAATCCTATGCCACACCGATCTAGCATGTAACACCTCATATCACTTTGCGGCCTCACGCACGGTATTCCCACGGGTGTCGCCATACCAGGCCCGGGACCGTTTGCGCCTTTTGGCTCACGTATATGATAGTGTCACTAGCATCCATATGACAAAGAACCCGGGCTGACATGGCTAGTCATGAACCCAAAGTGGCACTAACTTACAGGGATAGGCATACATGACACAGCAACGAACGTGTCGGTCATCAGCGAGTGAATCCGGGTTGTAGCAGCCGGGCTAAAAGGATCCAGGCTATAGCAGGCTAACAGGACTCCGGTAGACACCGCGTGACATTTCCCCGAAGGGACAAACACAGGAACAAAGAAGGACACATGCTGGCTAGCCTAAGTGTTCCGGAGCAGTAGCAAGCTACCAAGGCTCAGTGGAAGCACTGGGAGACATTTCCCGGTAAGAGAGGCTACCAAGGATAAACAACTAGATAGTTAGACTTCTAAGCCCTTTTCATTTTGTAGACGTCTGTACTCAGACATGTTAAGCTTCTGCATGTGTTTTGACTTGTATGCTCTGAATGTTGGGTCATGAGACCCATGTTTGTAATATCTCGCTCCTCGGAGCCTATTGAACAAAGTACTTGAGTTGCAGAGTCATGTTGTGATGCCATGTTGTATTTGCACATATCGAGCATATTGTGTGTATGTTATTGAAATGCTTGGTATGTGTGGGATCTGACTATCTAGTTGTTTATCGTTGGTAGCCTCTCTTATCGGGAAAGGTCTCCCAGTGCTTCCACTGAGCCTTGGTAGCTTGCTACTGCTCCGGAACACTTAGGCTGGCCAGCATGTGTCCTTCTTCGTTCTTGTGTCTGTCCCTTCGGGGAAATGTCACGCGGTGTCTATCGGAGTCCTGTTAGCCCTGCTATAGCCCAGATTCTCCGGAGTCCTGTTAGCCTAGCCGCTACAACCCGGATTCACTCGCTGATAACCGACACATTTGTGGCTGGGTCATGTATGCCTGCCCCTGTAAGTTAGTTCCACTTTGGGTTCACGACTAGCCTTGTCAGCCTGAGTTCTTTGTCATATGGATGCTAGCGACACTATCATATATGTGAGCCAAAAGGCGCAAATGGTCCTGGGCCTAGTAAGGCGACACCCGTGGGAATACCGTGCATGAGGCCGCAAAGTGATATGAGGTGTTACATGCTAGATTAGTGTGCCATAGGATCGGGGTCCTGACAGCTTTGGTATCAGAGCCTGACTTCCTGTAGGATTACCAAGCCAAACTGGTCGAAGTTGAGTCTAGAAATTCTTTAGTTATATAAGGGAATTGATTGTCGGATGGAATGTAATGCTCTTTTTACTCCTTATACCTCATGCCCTCTGATCCGAGTCATCTTATCTTTCCTACGGGGTTAAAGGAACTAGGCTTTCTCTTCTTTCTATCAGGATCACGTGTTACTAATCCGTAGACTTATAGGATTGATGGATTTAAGCCTTTGTTCAGTTCCTACTATCTCTGTGTATTCATAGTTGATCTCAGAACCTTGATATTATTATGATCGAGTGGTTATGCCACCACTTTGTAGGTTGTCTCAAACCTTTTTTGAGCATTTACAACCATTATGCTGTCCGAGTCATTCCAGGTTTCCAAACAATATGATGCACTTGCAAATCCTTTCTTACCATTCCGAAGTTCCTTTGTGCCAGATCAACCACACTAACTAGTGTGTTGAGGTACTTTAATGCCTCGGTATATATGTTGGAGTTATTATTCTGACCCTAGGTGTCTTAGGGGATCATCTAGTAATCTAGCCATGTTTTGTGATCCCGGTGTGGTGATTCTGGCCTTTATTCTTGAAAGCATCCCATGATGCCACTTAGTAGTAGGTATTCTACTCCTGGGTTCCTGAACCCGAGATTCACCTTACTTACCTCGTGTTGATAGTGTTTGCTAGTTCCTTCAGGATATTAGTAACCTTTGCGATAGTCCTTGAGGTTCGTGGTATGTCCTTCTTCCAAATACCATGAACTGCTTATGGCAAAAGATCTTGACCAAAAGATCATAATAAGAGTGCTCTTGACGAGTTCTCGATTCTATGTTGTGACTCTGTCAGTTCCACCTTCTCTACATGGGTTATCCGGAAGAAACCTATTGAACTTGGTTCGACATAATAATCTATGCATCCACAACTCAAAAAGTTATATGTTCCTTGAGTTGTCCCTCTTTAGTTGTATTCTGACCTTCGTCTATCAATTGATAGTAAGGAGTAGTTGTGCAAGCATGTTCATGACGCCTATTACTCTTGTGGTCCATCAAGCCAATCTGTTCCGGAATGACTAGGAGAAACAAACCCTAGAACCTCATCCATATCCAAGATTGGGTCAAAGCAGTTGTAATCCGCAAATCAAAATGTCAATCCATCTTTTGATTCTGTTCTACCCTGAAGTGTTACCCACTTTATGTCAGGAATGTCATGGGAATTGCACCTTCTCTTATGAATTCTTGACGAAGTGATACCTCTTGCCATCATTGTTCATTCCTCGGTTTTCATGTTATTGTAACCGAAATGCTATGAAGTGAATCGTGATGTGTGAAATTAATACTCCTAGCAACCCCATTGCTTGGTACTTAAAGGACAATAATCTCATTCTTAGCATGTTGGTCTGAATCACCATTCTGAGATTGATCGTGCTACCTAGTCCACTTTCCTGGTGCATTCCTCGATTGATGATCTAGGATTTTGTCAAATCCTCGCTCATTGGATCATATCGTCTTGCCCTGAAAAGCAAGATTGTGAGCTTAGTAACATATCGGTGGTTCGCGATTTTCCGAATATCTTCTTGGAAGCATTACCATGTCGTCACCTGACCGCTATGTTGAGGTTGTGAGCAAGTTGGTTTCTTGTAACCACCCCTTCTCCAAGAATCTGTGTTGGGAATCCCTGAGCTAATTGGTTAAGCAGAACAACAACTTGGAGAGTTGGAAGATGGAAGCTTGTCCGATTTAGTTCATTTTATGGGATATCTTGTATGTGTGTTGAAGAAATATGATATCTTCATCGATTGATCCTTGTGACCAGTTGTTGGACCTATTGTCTTGCCAAAACTTTGATTTGAGTGTGGCTATTCTCAAATCAAATCAGAACCAACGATGTTCGTAATGTTGTCTTACTCGTGGTTGATCCCTAGAGCATACACCATTATATCTTTTGGTCTGACCAATGCTATCACCTTGCTCACATAATCGTGGTATTCCATCCATATGAAAACTCGGATGAATTGTTGTTGAGCCCATCAGCAACATTTTGTCTCATCCATGATTCGTGTTTGTCGGGGGGATGCTGACCCTCGAACACCTATGGGGCCGGCTGGCCGGGCCCCTTTCGGTTCGATGGGGGGCGGAGATCGCGCGAAGAGCACATCGAGGCGGAGCATGCGGGCGGTTTTACCCAGCTTGTCTGTGTATATTGGATTCTTGCTCGGGAGCGAGGGATGCTGCCAGACCGAGCGCGAGAGTGTGGAGCTATACCCTAAAGCTCCAGGAATCTAAACTCCCGAACCTCGAAACTCCGAACCTCCTATACGTTGCGCATGGGCCTCCTTTTATACGCTGAAGGGGTCACTGACAGGAGGCAACGCAGAGAAGGGTAAAAGCATAGAAAGCAAGGTAGTTGGTACAGTTGTTTGTACAGTGCGCCCTACCTAACTCTGACGGCAGGGGACAAGGGCATTAAATGCCCGTCTGAGTCGCCCGAACAGTGCAGGAGAGGACCGTTAGGGGCGCCACCGTTCGCCACGATGGTGATCTTGCCAGCGCCTGCTTGCCACCTCGCACCCCTAGCTGCACGGCCTCCGGCCACGTGTGCTCGGGCGGGTTCCAAAGCGACACGTTGGCAGGTATGCTGGAGCGCGGGCGCGAAGTGGGGGGTTTCCCGCGGCAAGCTCCTTGCCGCGGTCATTGTCTTGTCGCTGCCGCTATCTTGTCGGGCCCGGAAGCTTGCCGCTCGCCGGGCTTCAAGGTACTTTGCTCAGTCTTCCCGGCAAGCTCCTCTTGCCGGGGTCTTGTCGTCTTGCCGGAGCGCGTGGCGCGTCACGACAAGTTTTCTTGGTATGCCTTGGGTGGCCTCCCCGGCAAGCTCCTCTTGCCGGGGTCTTGCCTCCTTCCCGGCAAGCTCCTCTTGTCGAGGTCTTGGTTGGCCTTCCCGGCAAGCTCCTCTTGCCGGGGCCTTGGTCTGAGTACTTTGTTCTTGAATGGTCTTCAAAGTAGCCGCGGAGGATTTTGGCGGTCGCCCGGCAAGCCTTGCCGCGGGGTGCTGCGACTGCCCGTGCACAAGTTCGGGGTACTAGGGGACCCCTATTCTAGTACACCAACAGGAGCCCCCGGGCCTGGGCCAAACACGGTGCCGAGCGCTGTTGGGCCAGGCCCAAAACAGTGCACGGGCACGCGCGGAGCCTGTGTGATGCCGAATCTAACTCCGCATCCACCGCGCCCTCGCTCCTTCCCCGCAACGGCACGCGTCAAACGCGTCGTCGTGGGAGAGATCGTGGGTGGTTGGTTACTTGGAGAGCTGAAGCGTCCGCCCCGTCCCTCTTTATAAGCAGGGGAAACAGGGGCATTTTCTCTCACCTTCGCCCTTCGCCGCTGCAATCTCAGAAATCTCCGCCGCCCTCCTTCGCTCGCAGAACTGAAAGAGGGCAGTGCGCCGCCCCCGTCGCTGCCGCCACCACTACCGCCGTCGATCTTCCCCACTGACTCCGCCATGCCTCCGAAGCCCGGGAAGGGGAAGGCTACGAAGGCCGCGGCCGCGAAAGCTGTGAAGTCGACCGAGGCGCAGTGGCTTGAGGCGCTGCGGAAGGAGCGGGCCACTTTCCCCCTGAGCTCTCCGCGAAGGATCTGAGGGAATGGTACTATCTCTTCTGGTCGACGGAGAAGCGGGCGCATCCGCGCACGAAGGTACTCTCCGCCGTCACCTCGTAAGCAGCTCCAGTTGGCGGGTACCCTTTCTTCGCCGCGTTCTTCTACTGTGGGCTCTGCCCTCCATTCTCTGATTTCTTTTGCGACGTCATGAACACCTATGGACTCCACCTCCTTGACTTCACCCCCAACGCCGTTTTGACCATGGCAGTTTTCGCCCATCTATGCGAAAACTTTGTCGGAGTCCACCCCAGCGTAGCTCTCTTCCGCCATTTCTTTATGCCTCGTGTCGAGAGAGGGGAACCTCTGTCCGGCGGGATCGCCTGGATCTCGCGGGCCGGCAAGAAGGAGACTTATCTGGAGGGGGAGCTCCGCAGCAAGTGGGACGAGTGGAGAGCAGATTGGTGATGGGTGGTAGAAGAGAGTCCACAGTCGTTCACCGTCCTGCGCCAAGCCCCGGCAGTGCGTGGCAATGACTGGAGCGCTCTGTCCGTGGACGACGACAAGCTGGATATCGCCACCACTCGGATCTTGCGTCTCAGGCTTGCCGGGCTGACTGTAGGAGCTGTCGGCGCAGATTTCCTTCGCCGGCGCATCGCCCCTCTGCAGGCGAGGGGGAGGCCCGCCTGGGAATTTGGAGGCCCGGCAGATATCATGAGGTTGCGCCCAGGCCTCAACTTCAATTTCACCGTCATAGAGCTGGACGGGATACTTAAGGAGATATTCAAGCACGACCCACAGCACCCGGAGTGGTTCAGGTTGCCGGCCGGCGTCGTTCCTCTGTGCAACAACTCCTCGCGCGACCGCATCTGCGCCATGATGCCATTGTGCGATTCGCACGGGATCGTCCCAACTTGGGAAGAGCCTGCCAGAGACGTCGTGCAGCAGTTCTTCGATAGCTTAGTGGAAGTGGCCGTTAATGCTCACGAGAAGAAGCTCCTCACCCGCGACACCACCGAACAAGAGATGGAACGCATCGCCACCAGGGCGGAAGAGGCGGCGGCAGCCGCAGCCGCGGGCGAATTTGGGTTCACGGTGGAGGAAGCGGACGCGGCGTCGGCGATGAGTCTCGCTGAGCGGGAATTGCCCGAAGACGAGGAAGAGCTTGCCGCGCCCGACGCCGAGTTGAGTGAGCCCGCCGGGAGTGCGAGCGGCCCGCCATCTCCGGGGAGTTTGCCGGGTACAGGGCCCGGGACGCAGCCCCCGGTGCAGCCAAGAAGGCGCGTCCGCCGGATCGGGGACACAACAGGGCGGCAAGCTGGTCAACAGCCGCAGGGCCGCGCGACGCGCTCCGCCGCGGCAAGTACGGTTGCCGCGGGTGCGCCTCCCGCCGCAGCGGCAACTGGGGCGGGGTCGCCTCGGGCTGGCGCCGCAGCCCTCGCCAAGCGGCCAAGGGATCCCACCCCTCCACCTCGTCGCGCCGGAGGCAGGCCGAACTTCGACCTCTCCGCGCTCAGCTCCGACGAGGAAGAGGAGGAAGAGTAAGATTCCCTTGTTGCTCTTGTAGTTCTTCAGCTTGCCATTCCCGTGTTGCATCTGATCTGACCCACTCTGGACTCTTCCTTTTCAGGACTCTGGCCCAAAGGGCGGCGAAGAGGGCCAAGGCTCAGGCGGTGGTCATCGAGGACGAGCCCATCGTGATGACAGGAGGCGCGCCCGAGATCACCTTGTCAGATCTGGCCAACACTTCGCAGAGCAGCCCCCAGCGCAGCCCCCAGCGTAAGCTTA
Source organism: Triticum aestivum (assembly GCF_018294505.1). Lineage (NCBI taxonomy): Eukaryota > Viridiplantae > Streptophyta > Magnoliopsida > Poales > Poaceae > Triticum > Triticum aestivum. The sequence goes on along the minus strand of NC_057804.1, from coordinate 429,790,243 downwards.
TGGTTTACTTTCCGCTTCTGGGCGCGCGCGGTTGCTCTTTTCTTTTGTTGACATCTGATCACTGGTTTGTTTGTGTAGGAGCAGAATAGCTTCATCAGGAGGGCGTGGTGATCTCCTACGATTCGTCGTCTGCTTCGACTACGCCGCCAAGGGCGGGCTCCCCGGCAAGGGAGCGTTCTCCAGTAAGGGAGGAGCCCCCGGCAAGGGTGGAGTCTCCGGCAAGGGGCAGCGCTAGCGATCTGCCGGTGGTGGAGCTCATGACAGCGGATCCCACCACAGGTAACCCTTCCTGCCCGAAACTTTCTTTGTATTTCTCTGCTGAATTTTCTTCTTGAGTGCTTGTTTGACTTCTCATTCTTCTCCAGTCGTCAGGTCCATCCTCCGCGGATCCGATGGATGCCGAGGCGGGCGGCGGAGGGGACGCGCGTGGCAACACTGTCGATGCCGCGGCCACCGAAGACGGAGCTGGTGCCGATGTGCCCGCCGGTGATGAGGCCGCCAAGGCCGCCGCCGAGGAAGCTGGGGGATCTGGCGATCGCACTGACGCCCCTGAGGCCGCAGGAGCATCAGGCGCTGCACCGACCGCCGATCCCTCCCCTGCCGCCGCAGCGTCGGGCTCCGAGGAGGCCCAGCCCGGCGCCTATCTGAAGGCTGGCGAGGGCATCTTCATCAAGCTCCCTTGGGCGTCAAGCTCCAGGGCGCCGGTGGAAGGAGAAGTTTTGGATGGGGAGGTGCTCGCCTCCGCCGGGTTGTCGATCGTCGAGGCGCCGGGAAGCAGCAGCGACGATCCCGAGGAGGAGCGGCTGCTACGGAGGCTGCTGGCGCTCTACCGTGCCCGTCAAGTCAAGCTGGAGTCCCGGGAAGCGCTCGTCGCGAAAGCGAGCGTGGATATAGAGAAGCGCGCGGGGGAGCTCCAGGTTTCTCGCCAGGAAGCTCTCCGGGACTTGGCGGAGGAGCGGGAGCAGCTTGCTGAAGAGCGGACGGCCTTCCTCCTCGAGAAGGCCAAAGCTGAAGAGCAGCAGCGGCTCATCGGGGAGAGGTTGCACGCGCGGGAAGGCGAGCTGGCCCAGCGGAAAGTGAACCTTGACAGCCATGAGGAGGAGCTTGCCGCGCGTGAACGGGCACTTGGCGGGTCGCTCCAAGAGGCAAAGGATGCGGCTGCGGCTGCCGAGACCACCAAGAAGGAATTGGAAGTGAAGGTGGCGCAGCTGGAGGCTGATCTGAAGGTGGGTGGCGAAGAGCTTGCCGCGCTCAAGCTGGAGCGCGAGAAGGACGCCCTTGCCCACGGTGAGCTGCAGGGCCAACTCTTCGAGAAGGGCAAAGAGCTGCGCGCCGCCAAGGATTCCAATGCTGACCTGGAGCTAAAGCTGGCCACCCTGACGGAGACGTTGAACGGCGCTAAGAAACGGGAGGCGGAGTTGAAGAATGACATCAAGGCCAACGATGCGCTGCTAGCGAGGGCCGCAGAGACCCAGAATCTTCTCAGAGATACTGTGGCGCTCTGGACGGAGGGCCTCATAAACATCGCCGCAGTCATCAAAGAGGAGCTGGTGCAATTGGGGGTGGAAGGCTTCGGGTACTCCTCCGACAAGAACCTCCAACCCAGTGCCAAGCTCACTCTTTTCTTCAAAGGCGTGGCGGCGGGGCTCCAGCAACTCCGGGAACGGATCCCAAAGCAGTTGGCTGACGAGTCACGCTCGATTTGCATCGGAGTTCTGGAGAAGGTGTTGGTGAAGGTGGCCTTCCGCAATCCGGGCCTCAACCTCACCAACGTCCTCAAGAGGCTGCCGGAGGACGCCGATCTTGACGCCCTTAAAGCCCTCGTCGCACCCATCGTGGACAGGGTGAACGAGGTCAAAAGGGTCGACGGCGGTCGCGTAGATTAGGCCGTCCGTTTTCTTCTTTCCTGTCGCTGCCAGTCATGTCATGGGGACACTTTATTAGAGGCGCAACAAGTTATTTTTGTAATATAACTCTATCTTAGGTAGAAAATTGCTGTGTTATTTCCTTTACTCGACTCTTGGCTTTGTATGGTTCTGCCCCACGCTTTCTAGGAAAACTTGCCGGCGCTGGCACCCTTTCCGCGAGCACCGAGTGCGGAACTTCAGCAGCCTGCTGGCGGGGTCGCTACCGACAAGCAACCTTGTCGCAACTAGTTGCAGCTCACTTAAGTTGTTGAGCGAACTCGAAACAAAGTAAGGGCGCTAGCCGCTCACTTAAGTTGCTGAGCGGACTGAAGCAAAGTAAGGGCGCTAGCAGCTCACTTAAGCTGTTGAGCGGACTCGAAACAAAGTAAAGGCGCAACTAGCTGCGAGTTGGTTCCTCCGCACACAGGTTTTCCATACAAAGCACGGTCGTTCAAGGAAAATAACTAAAAAACTTAAAATACTGATTGCTCAAACTTTAGCAACATAGCTTCTCTATTGTCTGCTTCCCGGCAAGGAGAAATTTTCTTGAACGGCCTGATCCACACCATTATCTTCTCCTTGCCCCCCTGGTCAACCTTGTGGGCGATGGAACCTTCCTTCTTTTGAGAAAGAACAGAGAAGTAAAGTAATGATATGGAGCCTTGGGCTCGTTATCGCTTACCGGGGGCTAGTGCTGCACAAAGTGTCAGATAACATATGCGAAAGAGGATTATAGCATAAGAGAAACCGACAATATGTGCGGGGCACATGAACTTTACTGGTGCACGGGGTCTGCGCCCGGCTTTGTACAAAGGATTACATGCAACAGCGGCAAGACTTGTACAAAAGGTGGTTGCCGGAAAAGATTCCGGCAACCGCGCCCTACGGGTAAAATTTGTGAAGATGTTCTATGTTCCAGGAGTTGCTCACTGGAATGCCATCTTCGGTCTCAAGGCGGACAGCGCCGGGCCTTGTGACTCGTTTTACCCTATAGGGGCCTTCCCACTTCGGCGTCAACTTGTTTGAATTCTTGGCGGATTGAACGCGCCGAAGAACAAGGTCGCCTTCCTCGAAGCTTCTGGCTTTAACTTTGCGGCTATGATAGCGGCATAAAGCTTGCTGGTATCGAGCAGCTCGTACAGCAGCCTGAAGACGATCTTCCTCAAGGAGCAGCGCGTCGTCTTGCCGCAGCTGCTCTTGCTCAAGCTCATCATAAGCGAGCACTCGAGGTGACCCGTATACGAGTTCCGTGGGGAGAACTGCCTCTGCTACATAGACTAGAGCAAAGGGTGTCTGTCCAGTGGCTCGATTTGGCGTCGTTCTGATCGACCAAAGAACCACCGGCAGCTCCTCGATCCAGTTCCTTCCGCACTTGTGCAGCCTGTCGAAAGTTCTGGTCTTGAGCCCGCGCAGCACTTCAGCGTTTGCCCTCTCTGCTTGACCGTTGCTTCTCGGATGAGCAACAGAAGCGAAGCAGAACTTGGCGCCAAGGTCTTGGACATACTGCATGAAGGTGCAGCTCGTAAATTGTGTGCCATTGTCGGTGATGATCTTGTTAGGGATCCAGAAACGGCAAACAATCGACCTGAAGAACTTGACGGCTGACTATGCGGTCACCTTCCTCACTGGTTCCACTTCCAGCCACTTTGTGAACTTGTTGATTGCGACGTACAAGTACTCAAAACCCCTGACAGCTCAGGGAAAGGGGCCGAGGATGTCGAGCCCCCAGACCGAAAATGGCCAGGATAAAGGGATCGTCTGGAGAGCTTGAGCTGGCTGGTGTATCTGCTTGGAATGGAACTGGCACGCTTCACACTTTGTTACTTGTGCAGTTCCATCCTGGAGGGCTGTCGGCCAAAAGAAGCCTTGCCGGAAAGCTTTGCCGGCAAGTGCTCTTGCGCCGATGTGGTGGCCACATATGCCTCCGTGTATCTCTGCCAACAGCTTTTGTCCATCTTCCCAGCGAATACACTTCAATTTCACACCGTTGAGTCTTCTTCTGTACAGTATGCCATCGACAAACTGGTACATACTTGACTGCCGGGCTACTCTTTCCGCTTCTTCTTGCTCTTCGGGAAGTTCTCCTGTCTGAAGGAAACGGACAATCTGTTGCGCCCATGTTGGAGCTTGTGGCTCGACAACAAGGACTAAAGGCAAATTTGCTGCTGCGGGAACATCCGCTTCTACGGCAAAAACCTGCGGCTCTGCTGGAGCTTGATGTTCCCCGACAAGCTTGCCGGGGCAAAACTTGTCGGGAGCGTTTGCTTCAACGGAACAAACCATGAGGCTTGCCGGAGCAGACTGCCTCTCAGCATTTTCGATGTTGCTCTCAGCTACTGCGGGAACGTCCACTTCTACGGCGAGGAGCTGCGGCCCTGCCGGAGCTTGGCGTTCCCCGGCAAGCTTGCCGGAGCAAAGCTTGTTGGGAGCGTCTGCTTCAACGGAACAAACCATGAGGCTTGCCGGAGCAGACTGCTCCTCAGCACCTTCGGTGTTGATCCTAGGGACCTTTTTGGCAGCGGCTTCGGGAAGCTCTGCCGGAAAGTAGTCACCAGGAACCAACTTCCTTTTCTTGCTTTGTCCAGTTGATGGTGTTACGGACGGTTGAGTCAGTTTAAGCACAAAGATCCCTGGATCCACAGGTAGCTTAAGTGCGGCGCACTTTGACAGGCCGTCAGCAGTGGCGTTCTGAGCTCTTGGAACGTGTTCCATCTGTAGGCCGTCAAAGCGCTCTTCAAGCTTTCTCACTTCATCGACGTAAGCTTCCATCAACGGACTCTGGTAGCTTTTGTTTACTTGGCGGACGACAAGCTGTGAGTCACCCTTGACAATAAGCTTCTTGATCCCAAGGTCTGCCGCGATCCTGAGACCGGCAAGCAATCCCTCATACTCTGCAGTATTGTTAGTTGCTTGTTCCTTGGGAAAGTGCATCTGTACTATGTACTTGAGGTGCTCTCCGGTGGGTGCGATAAGCAGCACGCCGGCACCGGCGCCTTGCAGCGAGAAGGCACCGTCAAAGTACATCAGCCACTCTTTGCTTGCTTCTTTGACGGGGATGCTTGTCTCTGGAATTTCTTCATCTGGGGTTGGCGTCCACTCTGCTATGAACTCTGCCAATGCTCTGATTTGGATAGTTGAGGTGCTCTCAAACTTGAGGCCAAAGCTTGACAGTTCCAGCGCCCACTCGACAATCCTACCTGTTGCTTCTGGATTCTACAGTATCCTTTTCAGTGGAAAGCGAGTGACGACTGTGATCTCATGTGCTTGGAAGTAATGGCGCAGCTTTCTCGAGGCCATGAGGAGGCCGAAAAGCAGCTTCTGCACACCAGAGTACCTTGATCTAGCCCCTTGCAGAAGGGAACTGACAAAGTAAACTGGGCGCTGCGCCATTCTCCTCTGCACTTCCTTGTATGCCTGCGCAGACTCAACTTTGTCGGGGCCAGAGCTCGTCGGGGAAGCCCCCTGCTTGTCGCTGGATTCACTTGCCGCGGTTGCTGGCTCATCGTCTGCCTCCCTCTCCGCTACTAACGCAGCACTAACCACTTGATTGGTTGCTGCCAAATATAGCAGCAACTTCTCTTGTGGCTTAGGTGCGACAAGTATTGTGGTGGAGGACAGGTACCTCTTCAAGTCCTGCAGCGCAGCCTCCGCCTCCGTAGTCCATTTCATTGGACCTGCATTCTTCAAAATTTTGAAAAAGGGTGGGGCGCATTCAGCAGATCTAGAGATAAACCTGCTGAGAGCAGCCACGCAACCGGCAAGCCTTCGTACATCCTTGACGCGCTTTGGTGCTTCGATCTGCTCAATGGCCTTGATCTTGTCGGGATTGGCTTCAATTCCCCGCTGAGACACGAAGAACCCGAGAAGCTTGCCGGAAGGGACTCCAAACACGCACTTCTCGGGGTTGAGCCTAAGGTTGATCTTGCGCAGATTTGCAAAGGTTTCATCTAGATCTTGAATTAGGGTCGCCCTGTCCTTGCTCTTGACTACTATGTCATCCATGTAGGCTTCTACATTTCTGTGCATCTGCGGCTCAAAAGCATGGTGGACTACCCTTGCGAATGTTGAACCAGCATTCTTCAAACCAAAAGGCATCCGTACGAAGCAGTACGTGCCACATGGGGTGATAAATGCGGTTTTCTCTTCATCTTCTTCTGCCATGAAGATCTGATGGTAACCTGAGTATGCATCAAGAAATGAAAGCAGATCACGTCCGGCTGTGGAGTCAACAATCTGGTCAATATGCGGCAAGGGAAATGGGTCTTTGGGACAAGTTCTATTAACATTAGTGAAGTCAATACAGAGTCTCCATTTCCTGTTAGCCTTGCGCACGACAACTGGATTGGCCAACCACGTGGGATGGAGCACTCCTCTAACAAGGCCTGCTGCTTCCAACTTCCTGATTTCTTCTGCTATTAATTCTTGGCGCTCCACTGCCTGCTTCTTGACTCTTTGCTTGACGGGCCGCGCATGAGGACAGACGACAAGGTGGTGCTCAATTACTTTTCTGGGAACACCGGGGATATCAGACGGTTGCCACGCAAACACGTCGACATTCGCCCGCAGGAAAGCAACGAGCGCGTTTTCCTATTTGGGGTCAAGAGTGGCGCTGATGGTGAAAGTACCACCAGCGCCATCCTCCTTGGTGGACACATTCTTAGTCGCAGGTGGAGCTGCCATCGCCTTCTTACACTTGCCGGTGGAGCTCGATGGTGCGTCCTCAACGGTAGCGCAGCACTCCGAAGAGGTGCGCTTGCCGGAGTGGGCATCAGAGCTTTTGCCGGACTTGGTCTTCCTCTTCCCCCCGGGAGCTTCAGCGGCAAGTGTCTTGCGCTCTGCTGCGGCTGCTGCTTCCCGGTAGATCTTGTCGGCACAGATAAGAGCATCCTTCTTGTCGCCGGGGACAGAGATGGCACTTATTGGGCCTGGCATTTTCAATACGTTGTACGCATTGTAAGGTAATGGAGAGTGCCGGACAGCCAAGGATTCCATTGTAAGGTAATGGAAAGTCGGCAACTTCAAACGTGATCCTCTCAGTCCTGAAGTTCAGCTCACTGCCAAATGTTACCGGCAACGTGATCTTTCCCTTTGGCTTGCTCCTTCCCAGGCTGATTCCTTGGAAAGTACCGGTCTCCTCGAGCTCGCTGTCGGGGATCTGGAGTTTCTGGATCACTGCGGAGGAGATCAGATTCAAGCCGGCCCCGCCGTCAACTAGCATCTTTGTGACCTTGAGGTTGCGGATTGTTGGTGAAACCAACATCGGCAAGCACCCGACCCCGGTTATGCGATCAGGGTGGTCCTCAATATCAAAGAAGATAGGCGTGCTGGACCATTTCAGAGGCTTGCGTGACTCGACGGGTGGTTCCGCTGCATTAACTGCCCGCACCCACTGCTTGAGCTGACGGTGCGAGGTTTGCAGAGAAGCACCACCGTCAACGCATAGGACCTCTGTGGCTTTCTGGAACTCCTGCTCATCAGTGTCCTCATCATCCATATCTTCATCATCGTCGCCGTCATCTTCATCCTTGTCATGGCCGCGAGGAGGTCTGTCTCCTTGCCGCTGCTTGGCCTTGCCATGGCGTCCTCCCCGGCCAGGACGTTTCTTGCCGGATCCGCCAGCACCTTCCTGGGCCTTCTCCTTGTCGCGCCGCTCGTATTCGGCTTTCTGTTGCTCAACAAGCTGCTCGACTTTCTTACAGTGCTGGAGATCATGGCCCTTGGTGCGGTGGATCTTGCAATACTGCTTGCCGGAGCTGTCCTGCTTGTCGGCGGCCGCCACAGGCTGGGCCTCCTTGTTGGAGCCACCAGCTTTAGCTTCCTTGGCGCCACCTCCATTGGCGGTCTGCTCGACAGCTAGCACTTCCTTGCCCTTTTTCCTTCTGTTGTTCCACCGCCGGTTCTTCCTTGCCGGGGCGGCATCCTCGCTGTCAGATTCACCTGCTCCTATACTTTCTCCGGGGAGTCTCCTCCCTTCTTCAGCACGCGCAAACTTGTCGTCCAGTGCGTATAACTCACTGACGTCCCTGATTTTACACATCGCCATCTCCTCCCGCATCCTACGGTTCCGCATATTCTGGTGGAAGGCGCTGATCACCGCGGCGGGGTGGACGTCTGGGATGTTGTGCTGCACGCTGCTGAATCCTTGGATGTACTTGCGCAGGGGCTCTCCTTCTTTCTGGGCGAGAAAATGAAGATCACTCTCCTGGCCATGAGGCTTGTGTACGCCGGTAAAGGCGCCGACAAACTGATGGCACAGGTCAGCCCAAAAAGATATGGAGTTGTCTGACAAGTGCATGAGCCAGGATCTGACATTTGGCTTGAGTACCAGTGGGAAGTAGTTGGCAAGGATCTTGTCGTCCCGTCCTCCGGCAGCCTGCACCGCGATGGTGTAGATACTGAGGAACTCTAACGGATGCGTCTTGCCGTCGTACTTCTCCGGCACATCTGGCTTGAAGTTCTTTGTACTGGGCCACTCGACTTGCCGCAGCTCACGAGTGAACGCAGGACAACCGACCGCGTACGGCAGATCGCCTGGTTCCCCTGGCGCATGCATGTCAACAGAGAGCCCAGCGCGCTTGTCGGATTGACATCGCGCTTCCCTTCGGCGCTCGATGCGGGTTCGAGCGTCTTCTTGCTGTCGTTCATGGAGAACTTGGTGCTGGTCGTGACGAGCTTGTGGGTCCGACGACGCGGTGGAGTCGCTGTCGAGGTGGATCAGGCGAGTCGGCGACCTTGGCCTTCGGGGTGGTGACTGCATGGAAGTCGCGCCTCCCCCGATCTTGTTACCATCGGCTCGCGTCCGGCTGTCCTGCCGCGGCAGCGAGGCGCTAGGTTGCCGCGCAGTGTCGCCGTTGGCGAAGCCGATGAGGCTCTGGATAGTGGCCCTCCATTCGTCGGTCTTGTCCGCCGTCGGAGGATAATCTAGGAGAAGTTGCGCTTGCGCCAAGGCTTCTGCTGGAGTGGTGGGTGGCAGCGGCGGACGGCGCGAGGAGCGGGACGTGCTCGAACTTCTAACTACGTTAGAAGGAGCAGTATCCCGTCCAGGCGACCGAGCCCCGCTCGTGCCAGCATGCTGGCGTGCATGCTGGTCCTGAGCGCCCCGAGATCCACCAGCTTGGCCTTGGTCTATCATGCGCATGGCGCCGCGAGCGCTAGGGCGCTGTGGATCTTGCGCCTCCTGAGAGTGGCGCGGAACATCCACAGTCGCCGAGGCTTGCGCGGCCTTGTTCTTGGACCTGACAGCATCATGAGCTTGCTCGTCAGAGCCCATCCTTCCGCCGGCGTCCATTCCACCGCCCATTTGCTCCAACGGTGGTGGAAGTGACGTGGACGGAGCGGCTGATGCTGAAGTCTTCTTCTTCGGTGGCATGTTGATGACGAACATGGAGATCTAGTTCGTGCGAGCGCCGGATCAGGTTCTCACAATCTCGATGCCCCTACCCTGGCACGCCAAAGATGTCGGGGGGATGCTGACCCTCGAACACCTATGGGGCCGGCTGGCCGGGCCCCTTTCGGTTCGGTGGGGGCGGAGATCGCGCGAAGAGCAGATCGAGGCGGAGCACGTGGGCGGTTTTACCCAGCTTCGGGCTGCACGGATGCATAAAACCCTACTGCTGCTTGTCTGTGTATATTGGATTCTTGCTCGGGAGCGAGGGACGCTGCCAGACCGAGCGCGAGAGTGTGGAGCTAAACCCTAAAGCTTCAGGAATCTAAACTCCCGAACCTCGAAACTCCGAACCTCCTCTACGTTGCGCATGGGCCTCCTTTTATACGCTGAAGGGGTCACCGACAAGCGGCAACGCAGAGAAGGGTAAAAGCGTAAAAAGCAAGGTAGTTGGTACAGTTGTTTGTACAGTGCGCCCTAGCTAACACTGACGGCAGGGGACAAGGGCATTAAATGCCCGTCTGAGTCGCCCGAACAGTGCAGGAGAGGACCGTTAGGGGCGCCACCGTTCTCCACGACGGTGATCTTGCCAGCGCCTGCTTGCCACCTCGCACCCCTAGCTGCACGGCCTCCGGCCACGTGTGCTCGGGCGGGTTCCAGAGCGACACGTTGGCAGGTGTGCTGGAGCGCGGGCACGAAGTGGGGGGTTTCCAGCGGCAAGCTCCTTGCCGTGGTCATTGTCTTGTCGCTGCCGCTATCTTGTCGGGCCCGGAAGCTTGCCGCTCGCCGGGCTTCAAGGTACTTTGGTCAGTCTTCCCGGAAAGCTCCTCTTGCCAGGGTCTTGTCGTCTTGCCGGAGCGCGTGGCGCGTCACGGCAAGTTTTCTTGGTATGCCTTGGGTGGCCTCCCCGGCAAGCTCCTCTTGCCGGGGTCTTGCCTCCTTCCCGGCAAGCTCCTCTTGCCGAGGTCTTGGTTGGCCTTCCCGGAAAGCTCCTCTTGCCGGGGCCTTGGTCTGAGTACTTTGTTCTTGAATGGTCTTCAAAGTAGCCGCGGAGGATTTTGGCGGTCGCCCGGCAAGCCTTGCCACGGGGTGCTGCGACTGCCCGTGCACAAGTTCGGGGTACTAGGGGACCCCTACTCTAGTACACCGACAGTGTTGAACATCCAGCTAGTGTTGGAAACTTTTATAAGCATTATCTTCATGTTCCGTTCATGAAGCATGTGTTGGATGAAAGAAGTGACTTTCTCAGATTCACGTGCATTTGGTGCAAGTTGCCGCCATGAGTTCGAGATAGATTGTTTTTCTGATAATTTTAGAGTGAATTTCATAATTTGGTGCAAGTTGCCGCCAAGTTTAGATTGGATTTTCTGATAATTTTTCATATATAAATTATTTCATTCTGACTTACGGTTGAATCTCTATGAATTTTAGAAGTTTTGAACATTTTCTGGAATTTCTAGTAAAAGAATAAATCCAGAAAATTATTTACTGCGTCAGTATGACGTCACTGCAATGTCAGGAGGTCAACAGCTGCGGTCTATGTCAAACCTGACCAGTGGGGTCCACTGGTCAGTGACACAGTGCTATTCAGTGTCAATGACAGGTGGGGCCTGGTCAACGGCCACGTCAGCATGGTCAAAGCTGACACGTGGGCCCACTGGTTTTAACTAAATCTAGTTAAGAAAATAACCCGAGGTTATTTAGCTGGTGGGGCCCTGATGTCAGTGGCTGGTGTGGTTAAACTAAATGCAATTAAGCCCTAACGATGGTGCCAAGCCGGCGACCAAATCTGCAGCGGAGGCCGTCGGACTTTCGCTACGGGGCCCAGTTTGAAGAGCCACTTGGACCTACGTTCTCTGGGGAGTGACGCGCATCCGATGGAGCAAACAACGGAGGCGGGGGTGGCCGGAGTTGAGCATGGCGTCCAGTGATGCGGTGGCCGGAGTTCGGGCATGGGCGGCCGCTTGGTTCCAGTGCATGGGGGAGCTAGCTAGGGGCTGCGTTGGACTCGTCGTTTCTTCAGGAGCAAGCCGAAGGCTCAAGCTCGAGCGGAGACGCACGGTGTCTGCGAGAGCAACGACCATGGCGGACGGCGGCACTCGGGTACGGCGCGCGGGCATAGCTAGAGGACAGGAACGAGCTCGGGGAGGAGGGGGAAAGGCGGAGAATCTCACAGCGGGGTCGGAGACGGTCTTAGCGAACTCGGGGAGGCGGAGACGACAGCATATCGACGGCGGCAATCCTCGATGGCCGAGGAGGAGAACAGCGGAGCTGGCGGTATCCAGGGCTTCCGGCGCCTTCCTTCTTAGTGAGGAGGAAGAGGGGGACGAGGCGGGGCATCTTGGCGCGTCAGCGAGGCGACGGGAGCACGGTGGCTGTGGCAAACGGCGTCGGCGACGACGAGCTCCGCTCGGTCGCGTGCAGGGAGAGAGTAGAGGAAGGGGAGAGGAGCACAGGGAGAGTGAGAGGGAGCTGGATGGCTCTTGGGGTCACGTCGCGCCCTCAAGGGAGGCTGGGGCTAGCAGGCAGGGAGGAGCTGGCCAGGACGCGTGCCCGTGCGGCAACCACGCGCCTCTCGTCCTTCTGGCAAGAGGTTGGTGGTGACTGGCAACGGTGGTGGGCTGTGCTAGCTCCTGGGCCGGCCAGCTGCAGTGCTAGGCGGCACAGGTAAGCCAGGTGAGTTTGCTCTCTCTCCCTTTTATTTCTATTTTCTATTTATTTCCTTTGTTTTGATTTAGTTTACAAACCAAATCATTTTTATAAACTTTCTGTGAATTGTTATGTAAGCTCAGAACTAGCCCAAGGTCACATGCAACTTACAAAAATATTGAACATTATTTCTTATATAGCAGAAATAATTTCAACCCAAATATATTATTGATTTAAATCAAAGACCCAAAATAAATTATTTCTGTGACTCCAAAAATATTGGTTTGAATTTTACCTCATGCCAATATTTTTGCAGAATAACAGGAACATTTTCTTGAACTCATTTGATGAGATTTAAATGTTGGTTATTTTTAGAGGTTTTCTGAGGCTTTTGAAAATTCCTCAATTCAAGTTTCATTTGAATTTAAACATGATGCTCACATGGAAGCTAGCATAGGTCAGCCCAAAATTAGGGATGTGACAACTCACCCCCACTAAGCAAGAATCTCGTCCTGAGATTCAAGCGTAGGGTAAGATGAAGGGCAACGCAAACTAACACAATCGTCACGATCCAGGGTGCACTTCATAAGAACGTTGATTCGATCACCTTCTTTGTCTCGACGTCTTGCTCTGAGATCTCCATCTAACATGACAACGAGAGGAAAGGGACAACTCCAGAAGAATCAATCTTCTCGAAGATCAATCAACTTAGGATCAACTCACAGAGTGAGTCATAGCAACATCTCTCGAGCTGAGGCACAAAGCATACATCTAGAGGAATGGAGTGGAACAGATGATGAAGGTTCACTAGGTAGACAACAATTTCACACTTAAGAAGGTGGTGATCATTTGGAGGAGTTCGGTAGAATGACATACCCAGATTAGAATGGATGATGTGGATTACCTTGTTGAAAACAACACAAGGGATGATTTTAGTAACTGGGGAGAAGCTCAACAGTAGAGAGTGAGTCCACTGTTTGAAAAGTTATAGCATAACCGAGGAAACTGAGAGCGATCCCAGTTAATGCCGATGATAACACCTAGCGCTTGTGTGCTCTCAAGAACTTGAGCATTTCCATATTCATCAAGATTTTACCAGTTTCCGTGTCAAGGATCCTGGCAACACAACACACTACTTTGATGAACAATGATGGAGAATGCAAATACAAAGGAAGACAACACTTTCTCAGATTTTACCTTGACGACGCCAAGGATACGAAATCTGGAGGATCGATAGAGAGACATTTAGCACTCCGCTTCTAATGTTCTCCTTAATGTACCAGCTTAACCCAATACCGGTCGGTATCTGGAACATCAAGTAAAGGTCTGGCTTCGGGAGAACAAAGGATCCATAAGGAACAACTACAGAGGTAAATCCTGCGAAATCCTTATGGGGAGGTGGCCAACTTCTTCAATCAAGATACTACAATAATAGGTCTTCCGGCTGGGTGTGTTGGCCACGACATCCTCTTTACCGGTTACAGAGAGACCAATATTATAGTTCTTGGAAAATGCTCCAACCATCCTATCTGCCTGAGATTCAGATCTGGTTGGTGTCAGAACAATCCAGACTCATCGAGTCTAGAAAGAAAAATGAAAGTTTGCAACACAAATCGATGAGATGACGTTGCGAGATTCTCGGGGAATGAACTACGGTAGTAAGCTCCAAAACATGAGCTGGTTCTGCTAAAAGCATGTGAACACGCTGTCCGAGACAAGCATGACCACGTAGTAGTCTTATAATAAAACACTAACGAGTTTAGGTGGGGAACCATCATCGAGGACATCGAAGTCCTTGTGCACTTATGGACGAACTTCTTATCCTTGAACAAATCAATCAGTGGCTTAGTGTGCTAGGGACACATATAGAATGACGGTTGCAAGTCTCCAAACCACAGGGTACTTCGCACGTATGCATGACTGATTTGGAGTGATTCCAGAGGAAACAAAAACAATCTATCTCGAACTCATGGCGGCAACTTGCACCAAATGCACATGAACTAGAGGAGGTCACTTCTTTCATCCGAACATATGCTTCATGCACGGGACATGAAGATAATGCTTATAAAAGTTTCCAATACCAGTTCAATGTCCAACAAAATCATGGAGGAGATAAGGATGTTGTCGATGGGCTCAACAACAATTCATACAGGTTTCCATGAAGATGGAATTCCATAATTATGTGAACAGGTAATAGCATTGGTCAGATCCAAAAGATATAATGGTGTATGCTCGAGGGATCAACCACGAGTAAGAAAACATTATGAACATTGTTGGTTCTGATTTGATTTGACGATAGCCCATACTCAAATCAAGGTTGGATAAAATGATACGTCCATTAACTGATCGCGAGGTTCAGTCGATGAAAATATCAACTTTCTTCAAAACATACAAGATATCCTTTATAATGAACTAAATCGGACAAGCTTTCATCTTCCAACTCTCCAAGTTGTTGTTTAGCTTAACCAACTAGCTCAGGGGTATCCAACACAGATTCTTGGAGAAGGGGGTGGTTACAAGGAACCAACTTGATCACAAACTCAACATAGCGGTCAGGTGACAACCTGGTGATACCTCCGAGAAGATATTCGGAAAATCACGAACCACCGATATGTTATTAAGCTCGAGAACAATCTTGCTTTTCAGGCAAGACGATATGATCAACAGAGCAAGGGTTTGACAAGATCCTAACTCATTAATCGAAGAGTGCACCAGAGATAAGGACTAGGTAGCACAATCTATCTTAGAATGATGATTCAAGAACCAATACACTAAGAATGAAATTATTGTCCTTTAACTACCAAGCAACACAGTTGCTAGGAGTATTCAGTTCACACATCATGATTCACCTGTCGGCATTCCGGTTGCAACAACATGGAACCGAGAAATGAAAATGATGGAGAGAAGTATCACTGCGTCAAGAATTCATAAGAGGTGGTGCAATTCTCATGACAATCCTGACATAAAGAAGGTAATACTTCAAGGTAGAACAGACCAGAAGTTGGATTGGCATTTTGATCTATGGAATACAACTTCTTTGACCCAACCCTAGATATGGATGAGGTACTGGAGTTTGTTTCTCCTAGTCATTCCAAAATAGAATGGCTTGACGGACCACAAGAGTAATAGGCATCGATGAATGAATGCACGCATACTCTTGACTATCAATTGATAGATGAAGGTCAGAAGACAACTAAAGAGGGACAACTCAAAGGAACATATATCTTTCTGAGTTGTGGATGCATAGATTAGTATGTCGAGCAAAGCTCAACATTTCTTCCGGATAACCCATGCAGAAGGTAGAACTGGCAGATTCACAATATAGAATGGAGAACTCATCAAGAGCACTCTGGTTGTGATCTTTGGGTTTAAAAGAACTCCTGCCAAGAATGGTTCATGGTATTTGGAAGAACGATATACCACGGACCTCGAGGACTATCTCAAAGGTTACTAATATCCTAAAGGAACTAGCAAACACTATCAACACGAGGTAAGTAGGGTGAATCTCGGGTTCTATACCCAGGAGTAGAATACCTACTACTAAGTTACATCACAGAATGCTTTCGAGAATGAAGGCCAGAATCATCACACTGGGACACAGAACATGGCTAGATTACTAGGTGATACTCTAGACATCTAGGGTCATAATACTAGCTCCAACATATATACCAAGGCAATGAAGTACCTCAACACACTAGTTGGTGTGGTTAATCTGGCCAAAGGAACATCGGAACGGTAAAAAGATATTTGCAAATGCATCAGACTATTTAGAAACCTGGGATGACTCGGACAGCATAACGGCTGTAAATGCTCAAAAAGATTTGAGACATGCTACAAAAATGGTGGCATAGCCACTCAGAAGCACAATATCAACGTTTCGAGATCAACAATTAACATACGGAAGTAGTAGGAACTTAATTGAGGCTTGAAACCAACAATCCTATAAGTCTACGGATTAGTAACACGTGATCCTGATAGAAAGAAGAGAAAGCCTAGTTCCTTAACCCCGTAGGAAAGATAAGATGACTCCGATCAGAGGGCATGAGATAAAGGAGTAAAAAGAGCCTTACGTTCCATCCCACAATCAATGCCCCTACATATAACTAAAGAATTTCTAGACTCAACTTCGACCAGTTTGGCTTGGTAATCCTACAGGCAGTCAAGCTCTAATACCAAAGCTGTCAGGACCCCGACTCAATGCCACATCGATCTAGCATGTAACACCTCATATCACTTTGCGTCCTCACGCACGGTATTCCCATGGGTGTCGCCTTACCCTTGCCCGGGATCGTTTGCGCCTTTTGGCACACGTATATGATAGTGCTGCTAGCATCCATATGATAAGGAGCCCGGGCTGACATGGCTAGTCGTAAACCCAAAGTGGCACAAACTTACAGGGACAGGCATCCATGACCCAGCATCGAACGTGTCGGTCATCAGCGAGTGAATCCAGGCTATAGCACTGGGCTAGCAGGACTCCGGTGAACCGGGCTGTAGCGGGCTAACAGGACTCTGGTATTCATCGCGTGACATTCCCCCGAAGGGACAGACACAGGAACGAAGAAAGACACATGCCGGCCAGCCTAAGTGTCCCGGAGCAGTAGCAAGCTACCATGGCTCAGTGGAAGCACTAGGAGACATTTCCCGGTAAGAGAGGCTACTAAGGATAAACAACTAGATAGTCAGATCCCACACATACCAAGCATTTCAATAACATACACACAATATGCTCGATATGTGCAAATACAACATGGCATCACAACATGACTGTACAACTCAAGTATTTTATTCAATAGGCTCCGAGGAGCGAGATATTACAAACATGGGTCTCTCGACCCAGCATTCAGAGCATACAAGTCAAAGCACAAGCGGAAGCTCAACATGTCTGAGTACAGACTTCTATAAATGAAAAAGGCTGAGAAGCCTGACTATCTACTAGATCCTGCCGAGGGCTCAAGATCGTAGCTGAGGTAATAAGCTAAACGTCGAAGTCCAAGCGGAACTACTAGCGAGACTGAAGTCTCTCTGCAAAAACATAAAATAGGCAAACGTGAGTACAAATGTACCCAGCAAGACTTACATCAGATCTAGCTACATATGCATCATTATCAACAAAGGGATGGTGGGGTTTAACTGCAGCAAGCCAGCTTTGACTCAGTGGCTATCCTAAACTATGACTGCAAGTAACTCTTTTGAGGTGGCGCACACGAGTCCACATATTCACCATATCAATACACCACTATGGATCCGCTCCCGTCTCCCTACGAGAACGCCGTCCATAGCACTCACACTTATCTTGCGTATTTTAGAGTATCCACTTTCACTTGTCTATGAACTGTACAGGCAACCCAGAAGTCCTTTTCCGCGGACACAGCTATTCGAATAGATCATATTAACCCTGCAGGGGTGTACTTCTTCACACACGCTCTCGCCACTTACCGCCATGTACACCTCGTGTATCTCGGCAACCTTCAAGCGGAAGCCTGGCAAGGGAGTCGGCCACGACCTGACTAACCACACAAGTCTCTAGTCCAGGTTTATCGCCTCTTCAGGTTCCATCCGCAAGGAGATCCGGACGGGGTGTCGCTCACATCCCCAAACGATGTGTGCAGGGTTCCCAAGTCCACCATCCGGGTGACACTTGTTACACCGGGCCACGGTGCCTAGTCTGTCCCAAGCCCACCTGTACCGGGTGCCACTTGGTAGACTACTAACACTACCTACAAACACCAGAAACTAGTTGCAACTCCTGGACAGAGATCATGTTGATTAATAAGTCGAGAGGGGCACTTAAGCATTCCAATGCGTGGTAGTAGCTGTTCATGGATCACAAACACAGAACTCAGTTCCTGAGGATGGCTTTAATGAGACAACCCACCATGTACTCCTACATGGCCTCTCACCGCTACCTTTACCAAATCGTGTTCACACACTTAGCTCACACACAGTAGGACATGTTCACACACCTCTGATTCATCCCCGATGAATCAGACCTGACTCAACTCTAAGCAGTAGCAGGCATGACAAACAAGCATGAATGAGTAGGCACAACAGGGCTCAAACAACTCCTACTCATGCTAGTGGGTTTCATCTATTTACTGTGGCAATGACAGGTCATGCAGAGGATAAAGGGGTCCAGCTACCGCAGCAAGTAACAGATCAGTCGTTGTTGTCCTAATGCAGTAAAAGAGAGCAGGAGCGAGAGAGTGGGATTGTATCGGAATGAACAAGGGGGTTTTGCTTGCCTGACACTTCTGAAGATAATATAGTTCTTCATCGGTGTCATCGAACTCATCGTCGGGACCAAGTCTATCGAGAGGGGACAAACACCGGCAAACAAGGAAGAACACAATTAATGCAATGCAAAATATGATGCATGATCATGACATGGCAATATGCTGTAATTTGAGCTAATGCAACTAGCAACAGATTAAATGAAGTTGGTTTGAATACAAGATTCAAATTCAAACTCCATATGTGATTATTCAAATGCCATTTAATTGATTTGACCTAAAAAGTGAACAAAAGTTGTTATAACATTCATGTAAATGGTACAGATGGATAGATTGGATTTTTCTGATAATTTTTCATATATAAATTATTTCATGCTGACTTACGGTTGAATTTCTATGAATTTTAGAAGTTTTGAACATTTTCTGGAATTTCTGGTAAAAGAATAAATCCAAAAAATGATTTACTGCGTCAGCATGACGTCACTGCAATGTCAGCAGGTCAGCAGCTGCGGTCTAGGTCAAACCTGACCAGTGGGGTCCACTGGTCAGTGACACAGTGCTGTTCAGTGTCAATGACAGGTGGGGCCTGGTCAACGGCCACGTCAGCATTGTCAAAGCTGACACGTGGGCCCACTGGTTTTAACTAAATCTAGTTAAGAAAATAATCCGAGGTTATTTAGCTGGTGGGGCCCTGATGTCAGTGGCTGGTGTGGTTAAACTAAATGCAATTAAGCCCTAATGATGGTGCCACGTCATCACCACCGGCGTGTAAACGCCGGCAACCAAATCCGCAGCGGAGGCCGTCGGACTTTCGCTACGGGCCCCGGTTTGAAGAGCCACTTGCACCTACGTGCTCCGGGGAGTGACGCGCATCCGATGGAGCAAACAACGGAGGCGGGGGTGGCCGGAGTTGAGCACGGCATCCAGTGATGCGGTGGCCGGAGTTCGGGCATGGGCGGCCGCTTGGTTCCAGTGCATGGGGGAGCTAGATAGGGGCTGCGTTGGACTTGTCGTTGCTTCAGGAGCACGCCGAAGGCTCAAGCTCGAGGGGAGATGCACGGTGGCTGCGAGAGCAACGACCATGGCGGACGGCGGCACTCGGGTACGGCGGCGGGCATAGCTAGAGGACAGGAACGAGCTCGGGAGGAGGGGGAAAGGCAGAGAAACTCACAGCGGGGTCGGAGATGGTCTTAGCGAACTTGGGGAGGCGGAGACGGCGGCATATCGACGACGGCTATCCTCGGTGGCCGAGGAGGGGAACGGCGGAGCTGGCGGCATCCAGGGCTTCTGGCGCCTTCCGTCTTGGTGAGGAGGAAGAGGGGGACGAGGCGGGGCATCTTGGCGCGTCAGCGAGGCGAGGGGAGCACGGTGGCTGTGGCAAACAGCGTTGGCGACGACGAGCTCCGCTCGGGCGCGTGCAGGGAGAGAGCAGAGGAGGGGAGAGGAGCACAGGGAGAGTGAGAGGGAGTTGGACGGCTCTTGGGGTCGCGTGGCGCCCTCAGGGGAGGCCGGGCTTAGCAGGCAGGGAGGAGCTGGCCAGGACACGTGCCAGCGCGGCAACCACGCACCTCTCGTCCTTCTGGCGAGAGGTCGGTGGTGACTGGCAGCGGTGGTGGGCTGGGCCAGCTCCTAGGCCGGCCAGCTGCAGTGCTGGGCCGCACAGGTAAGCCAGGTGAGTTTGCTCTCTCTCCCTTTTATTTCTGTTTTCTATTTATTTGCTTTGTTTTGATTTAGTTTACAAACCAAATAATTTTTATAAACTTTCTGTGAATTGTTATGTAAGCTCAGAACTAGCCCAAGGTCACATGCAACTTACAAAAATATTGAATATTATTTCTTATATAGCAGAAATAATTTCAACCCAAATATATTATTGATTTAAATCAAAGACCCAAAATAAATTATTTCTGTGACTCCAAAAATATTGGTTTGAATTTTACCTCATGCCAATATTTTCACAGAATAACATGAACATTTTCTTGGACTCATTTGATGAGATTTAAATGTTGGTTATTTTTAGAGGTTTTCTGAGGCTTTTGAAAATTCCTCAATTCAAGTTTCATTTGAATTTAAACATGATGCTCACGTGGAAGCTAGCATAGGACAACGGCGTGTTCACATGCTTTTAGCAGAACCAGCTCATGTTTCGGAGCTTACTATCGTAGTTCATTCCCCGAGAATCTCGCAACGTCATCTTGTTGATTTGTGTTGAAAACTTTCATTTTACTTTCTATACTCGATGAGTCTGGATTATTCCGACACCAACCAAATCTGAATCTCAGGCAGATATGATGGTTGGAACGTTTTCCCAAGAAATATAATATTGGTCTCACCATAACCGGTAAAGTGGATGTCGTGGCCAACACACCCAACCGGAAGACCTATTATTGTAATATCTTGATTGAGAAAGTTGGCCGCCTCCCCATAAGGTTTTTGTAGGATTTACTCCGATAATTGTTCTTATGGATCCTTGAGCTCCCGAAGTCCGACCTTTTACTTGATGTTCTAGATACCAAACCATATAAATGGGTTACGCTATCACATCAAGGAGAACATTAGAAGTGGAGTGCTAAATGTCTCTCGGTCGATCATCCGGATTTCTGATTCCTTGGCCTTGCTAAGGTGAAATCTGAGAAAGTGTTGCCTTCCTTTGCATTTGCATCATCCATCACTATTCATCATGGTAGTATGTTGTGTTTCCAGGATCCTTGTCATGGATATTGGTAAAACCATGATGAATATGGAAATGCTCAAGTTCTTGAGAGCACGCACAAGCACTAGGTTTTATCACCGGCACTAACTGGGATTGCTCCCAGTTTTCCTCGGTTATGATATAACTTTTCAAAAGTGGAATCACTCTCGTCTGTTGACTTATTTCCCATTTAATAGTGTCGGCGTTCTAGGAACAGGGGTCCCTAGTCTTGCCTGCCTGCGACCTGCGGCGTGGCTCAAGGGGTGGCCTAGTACGGCCCATCTTCATCAACTCAAGCTCAAGACCCTCGCGAGGGGCCAAGCCTCACGGGGCAGACGATGCAAGGCTTCCTCAGGAACGGCCTCACCAGGCAGGCTCGCGAGGAGGCGAAGAGATCAAGGCGGGAGTACCTTGCGAGGTGCTCGTGACGCAAGCCATGACGATCGAGACCAGGCGGGCGCCGACCTGTGCAGTGTCCTTGTTTCCTCTTTGGTGCAAAGGGGGCAAGTGCAGGCGTGGAGTACCGAGGCATCAAGCAAAGGTTACCATTCCGGTGCAACAAGACCAAGACCAGTAGAGCGGCAGGACGGAGGTCACCGTGGAGCCCAAGACGGCGTCATTGCCAGGGCCTTTGGCAGTCGAAGACCAACTTTAGTCAGGATAACTTGTACAAGATGTTCCCCTTCAAAATGGTCATTGTTGGCGCCCTTCCTGCTCAATATTTTGGAAGTGGACCAGGGCCTCTATATATAGAGATAGCCACCACAATAGGAGGCATCTGGATCGGACCCAGAGCCAACAAAGACGGAGCAATTCCTCTCCAAGCACACCACCACAAGAACATCCATCCCGAGGCTGTTCTTCCTCTATACTGTTCATCATCAGCCCAAGAGGCAATCCACCACACCACACACTGGATTAGGGTATTACACCAGAACGGTGGCCCAAACCAGTATAAACCGTGCATCCCATGTGTTGTTCATTGTGTAGCTTAGATTCTCGGCGAGGCGTTGGGACGTGGAACGGTAGGGGGAAGATCTTCGCGTGCACCCCAGAGTTCGAAGCTTAGGAGTTTTGCCGGAACCCGATATCCCACATTTGGCGCGCCAGGTAGGCGTGTGCCGGAATCTTTCTTCCGTCGTCCCGCGTTCCACCGCTTCGTCGTCTCCATGTCCGGCGACTCGACGGCTAACGCCGACCGCTGGGCGGTATGGCCTGCCCACACCGCGCCACCTGCCCAAGGTGACCTCAACCCCGCGCCTCAGGTAGCCCGCGCTCCGCAGAATACTATAGGGCGTGGGCGACGCGGCCAAGCGCCATCTGCCCTCACCCCGCGGCAGGTATGATCAGCAGCAAGGGCCTCAATCCACGCCGCGGCCACAGCACCGCACACCCGGCGGGAGCAGGCAAACATGAAGGCCGCGGTCACGGTGGCTCGAGAACTGTTATGGTGCAGGCTGCAGGAAAGCGGCCACGACGTGCTGCTGGAGCACGTCGCTGAGCTCTTGCATGCCGCTGCTTCAGGGGCACCTCCATTTTGCGTCTATCTTCCACCCTTGGCCCCGGGCAGATCGGCCCATCCGCGCCCGTGCACCCCTAGGCGTACCTCAAGGCTTCATCAACACCAGCTTGGCCGTCAGTGCCGGGCGACAAGCTGCACCAGCACCACCCCTGGTAAGCGAGGGCATGCACATCGCCGCCTACAGCCCGAGCGGGGTGCCGCCCTACCACCCCCAAGATGGTGCTTCAAGCTGAACCGCGTGGAGCGTGGGGCACTATGGCGAGGCCTTTGGGGCGGCGACCCCAGAGGCTTATGTGCCCCACATGGTGGATCGGGAATACGCACTGGAAGAAGACCATGACTCGTTCCATGGGTCAGGCTGGGAGGAAGAGACGCCAGAAGCTGAGCCCTTCCAGGAGGCTCAAGGAAGCCTCGCCAACCGCACCGGCTGCAGCAGCTATCGGGTACCGCTAATTCCTCAGGAGCAAGCTTATGCTAACCATGGGTCGCAGGAAGTCCAGGTCATTGCAGTGGATGGCTGCCCCAGTGCAGCAGCCTCCCTCCACTCAGGACGAGGGAACTAGGGGCTGCAGGAGAGGGGCCGGGAGCCATGCCCCTCCCCACGGCGTGTAGAGCAAGGTGTTCCTCAGAGGTAGGCCCTCTGATGGGGAGGTTCCGCAAGGCCTACCCCCGGCAGAGGACCCGTGCTTGTCGGGGGAACCGCTGGTGTCCCCTTTTCCCCATTGGCGTTGTCCTCGTTTCCTGTCGCCGTCAATGCTGGTCAAGGGTGGCGCAACGCGGGGCCCTCATCTGGCGATATGAAGCAAGGCCGGTACCTGTGAAGAAGGCCCAATGCCTGTGAAGCTCGCCGCCCGTGACACTTTCACGTAATAATGAGTTAGGGCTGTACACGCCCCGGAGTCTCCGGAGAACCACCCTCGGGCCGCGGGGGCTCCCTCCCATGCCCAGTGGCAGCACTTAGCTCGTTTTGTTTTTGCTTCCTTTTGTGTGGTCGAACTTTCTCACCTCGAATTTAAGTTGAAGTTGAATTTTTGTTTGCGTATGCGGGGAGGGGTGTCTTGTCTTGTTCGCGTGCTTTCTCGTGTTCTGGTTTCCGCTCAAGTTGGAATTCGCACTAGCTTCCTCCCCCTCGCGAGCCCCTCGCGGGCAGGGCTGGGCCCAGCACACACGCGCATGCCGTCCCGCGGCCGGTGCTCGCTCTCGCAAGGCTCTCGCCACATGGTCAACAGGACTCTTGAGGGACCCTCGGAAAGTCGCCACAAGCCTACTTGAAGCTTGCCCAAGATAAAGGTAAAATCACAGCGACCAACTCATCGTAGAGACCATGACATCATACGGGCGCCCATGCGGTGCCGTCCATAATAACGCGTGGACAACAACACTTTTTACATGAGGGGCTTCCCCTCCCATAATGCTCTTACAACCTCCAGGGCCATGCCCGAGCTTTTTCTATGCAGGATAAACAGCAGGGGGGCGTAGGATCAATCAGACATGTCGCCCATCGCATCCGCTTGGTCGTCTCCAGAGGCGTCGCTGGCGCCACTGTCGCTGTCGCTGGCCTCACCCTCGCCGTCGTTGGCACCGTCTTCGCCGCTGTTCACCACGTCACCTTCATCAGCAGTGACAGCCACCCCGTCATCATCAGAGGTGAAGGCCCGGTGTCGGTGTCAAAACCGGCGGATCTCGGGTAGGGGGTCCCGAACTGTGCATCTAGGCGGATGGTAACAGGAGACGAGGGACACGATGTTTTACCCAGGTTCGGGCCCTCTCAATGGAGCTAAAACCCTACGTCCTGCTTGATTAATATTGATGATATGGGTAGTACAAGAGTGGATCTACCACGAGATCAAGGAGGCTAAACCCTAAAGCTAGCCTATGGTATGATTGTTGTATTGTATGTTGCGTCCTACGGACTAAAGCCCTCCGGTTTATATAGACACCAGAGGAGGCTAGGGTTACACAGAATCGGTTACAATGGTAGGAGATATACATATCCGTATTGCCAAGCTTGCCTTCCACGCCAAGGAAAGTCCCATCCGGACACGGGACGGAGTCTTCAATCTTGTATCTTCGTAGTCTTGGAGTCCGGCGGACGATGATAGTCCGGCTGTCCGGACACCCCCTAGTCCAGGACTCCCTCAGTAGCCCCCGAACCAGGCTTCAATGACGATAAGTCCAGCGCGTATATAGTCTTCGGCGTTGCAAGGCGGGTTCTCCCTTCAAGCTCCATGTACCTGCCGAACAGTGTCCGGCTTCATCATAAATACTGTGTTTCTTGGCTTCTACGCCCAATAATGGCCTTCTTCCACGCGTCGCACGAATGCGAAAAGCCAGGGTGTCTTTTATGTTTCACCCCCTAGTCGTGCGAGTCATCTGCCTACAAAAGAGGCAAAAATCCAGATCCAAACCACACCATCTTCCCTCCGCGAATACTTCATCGGAGCGCCCTTGACCTAAAAATCCATTCCATCATGGACCATCGACGCGGCTCCTCTTCTCGCGCTCCCAGCCCACCGCCAGGGGATTGGAGGAGGTGCTCTGTTCCACACAACGAGCTAGTGAAGCTCCAAGCGGGGGGATATCTCCCTCCGGCCTTCATGGTCCCGGTTCGAGCCGGGCTGGTCACCTACCAAGGCGGGAGGCAAGCGGAGGCTACCCCAAGTCCCAATAAAGGGGAGCGGGTATGCTTCGTCCCTTATCTGATAAGGGGACTCGGATTCCCAATACATCCGTTCCTCCGCGGGCTCCTGGAGTTCTACGGACTCCAGCTCCACCACCTTACGCCCACCTCTGTCCTGCATATCACGGGCTACGTAGCTCTTTGCGAGCTATTCCTGGGCATTGAGCCCCATTTTGCATTGTGGAAGAGGCTGTTCTGCCTCGTACCCCGTTCTCACGAGGGATCCATATATCAAGTGGGCGGCGCTAAAATATGGCGCATTGCCGGGACCGGATACCCATCCGGTACTACCAATAAGGCATCTGTAGACTGGCCTTCAGAGTGGTTTTACATAGGAGACGCTCCGCTGTCGGACCCAGTCCGGATTGGCCTCTCGGAGTTTAGTGCTGCTCCTCTGAAGAAACGCCTCAGCTGGCGCCCACGGAGCCCCCGATTGGAGGAAGACAAGAGCGTCCATTACTTGATGGGCCGAATAAGATTACTGGCCCATTCCCGGTTGACCATGATTGGAGTCATGGCGACATGCATCATGCGGGGGGTACAGCCATTGCAATACAGAGGCCACCCCATGTGGGATTTCAACGGAGAGGACGATGCCACCCGTCATGGCCGCGAAGGGCCGGATTCGACCGAGGATCTGGTGGAGATCCTGTCTAGCCTGTACAAGGGGGAGAAGGACGACTTGCTTCGAACGAACCCTTTGAATGGGTTTTCCATGAACAACCCTAGAGGCTGGGTAAGCGAACACTTTTAAGGGCTCAACCCATGCTTTCGAAGTTTAGGCTTCTTACATTATGTCTTCGGCGCAGGATCTACGCCGGACTGTGGAGGACATGGTAAGTCCCGCTCCGCAACCCGAGGATCCAGAAAGATCCCTGGATCCGGCCTCCGAAGAGGATCCGGACATCAAGGTGGAGCTGATCGACGGGGTGTTTCACCAGCTCAGCATGGACAATGCTTTGGTCGCCATTACGGCGGACTACCCCGGACTGTATCCGGCTTCCCAGGTGACTGTGACCGAGGTCCGGACACCATTATCTCTTCCTTGCCCATTTCTGACCTTCGCGAACGATGGTGTTTTACAGGAAGCGCCTTCAGGGCGGGAAGCCGAGCCCGCGGCGGCTGACCAACAAAGGTCAGTCCGGACCAGCAGGCGGAAAAGGAGCGCGGCACGGACTGAAACGTCGCCGCAAAGGTATAGCTCGTATTTAAATTTTCAGAGCAACGTTCCTAGGAAGCGTCTGAGTGCTCATGATCTTTATAGGAGAAAAAGCGCTCGCCGGACTGCGGGCGCGGAAGTTGCCGATCCAACCTATACCGGCCAGGCTCCAGCGCCCGGCCTGGAGGGGGAGGCAAGCGCAAGACGCGGGCCGGATCCTCCTCCAACGGAGGACACCGACAGACTGTCCGCCACCAAGTCTGAGGTGGAGAGCGCCATGAACCATAGGCGCCGCCGGACAGTGTTTCGTGAAGCGTGCTTCTCCCCTGAGGCATTGGACGCCTTTAACGCAGGGGACGCGCACCTCCGTGCCGCTCAAGATGGTTTTACCAGAGCCACGGAGCAGTATGTGAAAGACATACGGGTAAGGGAATTTTAATGGTTATATACACCAGTAGCCCCCGAGACTTAAAGTAGTTATGTTAACTGATTTAAGGATCATTTGAAACGCAGGCTCTTACCGAGAAGAATGCCCAGCTGTCTCAGGAGCTGCAAGAATGCAAGGCCTAACTTGAGGCCGCACTTGCTGCCGCAGGAGGAGACACAGAGACCCCTCCTGGTAACACATTTTTATTAATAAATATAAGCGCTGTGCGGCGTGCGCGCAAGTCTAATAGTGACATTGCAGGTGCCGCCGGACAAGATCCGGACAGGCAAGAATTACTACGCCAGCTAAAGGCCGGCGAGAGGGTGCTGAATAGGGTGCAGCAAGAAAGGAACAAGCTCCAGGATGCCAACGCCAAGCTCGGAGAAGAGCTGAAAGGCGCTCGAGCCGGGCTGTCCAGCTCCGTTAAGGAGAATCAGCGGCTTCGTCGCGGCATTTATAGTAAGTGCTTGAGCGGACTCCTTTGAAAAGAAGAGTTCGGCGAGGAAGTAAATTGACATAATATGTCTTGTAGGTATACTCACAGGTCGCCCTGCGGAGGAGATGCCCATATCAACGGGTGATCAACTTCCCGAGCTGTTGCAACTGCTCGAACGAGTTCGGCAGGCAATGAGCGGCGTCGTCCAGGCTTTATGGCCAGCCCTCTCCCTACCCGAGGGCCTTGGGGAGCTTGCGGAGAAGCTTCAGGGAGTGCGGCAGCGCTTCCGTTTGTGGAAGATTTCGGCTTGCCGTCAAGGTGCCAGGGAGGCTTGGGCCATGGTGAAGACGCGTTACAAGAAGGCGGATCCCAACCACATGGCCGAAGTTGGACCGGTGGGGCCCGATGGGAAGGAGATCCCTGTGAGTTTAGTATACAGCCAGGTAGAGTTGGCTGCTAAATTTTCCCAACGGGACTGTAAGTTAGACAGCCTGTTAGACGGGATTGAGGAGGAATACAATCAGTAAATTTGACAATGTATGTTTTCCTTTAAAGTGACATGTGAAATGCCTTCTAGCCGGATTGTAGATCGTTTGTCTTTGCCGACCTTTTCGCTTCAACCTCGGGACCCTAGAGTCCGGAGTGTGTCCGAATACCTTTTTGGTTAAGAAACAACCGGGGTATGCATGGAGACCAGGCGTAGGGGTCATTAGTGCTTTATCAGACAAGTGCCCAACTAGTTATGTTATATTACATGGTTAGTAAGAAACATCTTCCAGGGAGAATAGTTCCGTTAAGGGTTCCTTTCCCTGGGAGGCATGCCCTAAAGTGCATGTCCGGACTGCGAAAAAAGCAGAAAAACATCTGGGGGCGGATAAATGAGTAGGTAAAAAATCATCTTTTAAGTCACCGACCGAATATTCCCTTAAGAACGCTAGCTTTCGGCTTCACCCAGTCTGAGGTACACATCCGGCTGACCCGGCAGTAACAATCGCAGAGGTGCTCCCTTTACCTCCTAGCCGAACAATCGGGAACGTAGGGGTAAGCACAGGAGCCAGGCAACCCAGCTTGGCCAAAACTTAAGTCATATCGATGCATATAATGGTGAGTAAAAGGTACATGTGGAAGCTTGACACATGTGCTGGGCATGAAACCCTTATAATTGAGCTTCTGGAAAAGAAGCCCCCAGGTATAATGAGTGCGGATGGCACATCAAGTGTATGCGAACGATGCGAAAGTAGGCCCTTAGGGGCTTTTTAGTAAAAAGGTTATGAAAAGAGAAACAAAAGACAGCCGAAGTGTAAAAATTTGAACGGAGGAAGGGGACGAACTCTTAGTCCGGCGCTAGGCATAGAATCTTCGGAGGCGGGCTGCGTTCCATGGGTTCGGCTCGAGTCGGTTATCCGACGCATTTCGTAGACGGTACGCTCCGCCGGTCAGGACTTGATCGATAATGAAGGGGCCCTCCCATTTGGGCTTGAGCTTGTCCTTTTTCTTGTCCGGCAGGCGTAGAACTAGTTCACCAACGTTGTAAGTCTTGGCCCGTACTTCTCTGCTTTGATATCTTCGGGCCTGCTGCTGATAGAATGCGGAACGAGCCTTGGCGACGTCGCGTTCTTCCTCCAATGTGTCCAAGCTGTCCTGCCGATCCAGCTCGGCCTCTCTTTCTTCGTACATGCGCACTCGAGGTGAGTCATGAATAATGTCGCAGGGCAGGACTGCCTCTGCGCCGTAGACCATAAAAAATGGTGTGAATCCGGTAGTGCGGTTAGGCGTTGTCCGCAGCCCCCAGAGTACGGAGTCGAGCTCCTCGACCCAGTGCGTGTCAGATTTAGTAAGTGACCGCACTAGTCTGGGTTTAATGCCGCTCATTATTAGACCATTTGCTCGTTCCACTTGACCGTTGGTTTGAGGGTGATAGACTGAAGCGTAGTCGAGCTTGATGCCCATATTTTTGCACCATGACTTAACCTCGTCGGCTGTGAAGTTCGTGCCGTTGTCGGTGATGATGCTGTGGGGGACTCCGTAACGGTGTACTACCCCGGATATAAAGTCTATCACTGGTCCGGACTCTGCCGTTTTGACCGGTTTGGCCTCTATCCATTTGGTGAATTTATCCACCATGACCAATAGGTACCTTTGCTTGTGGGTTCCCCCTTTAAGGGGTCCAACCATATCAAGCCCCCAGACCGCGAACGGCCAGGTAATGGGTATAGTTTTGAGGGCGGTGGGCGGCATATGGCTCTGATTAGCAAAGAGCTGACAACCAACGCATCTCTGGACTAAGTCCTGGGCATCTGCCCGGGCCGTCGGCCAATAAAATCCTGTACGGAATGCCTTTCCTACAAGGGCCCGGGCTGCTGCGTGGTGTCCGCCTAGTCCGGCATGAATTTCAGCCAGGAGGTTTCGCCCTTCCTCTTCGGAGATACACCTTTGAAGGACTCCGGTTGTACTTTTCTTATAAAGTTCTCCCTCATGGACCTTGTAGGCTTTCGATCGCCGGACTATGCAGCGGGCCTCGTTTTGGTCTTCGGGAAGTTCCTGCCTAAGCAAGTAGGCTAGGAATGGTTCTGTCCACGGGGCGATTACTGCCATTATGTCGTGGGCTGAAGGTGTTATGTCATCGGCTGAATCGCCGATTGGCGCGGTTTTTTCCGGTTTGTCACTTCCGGGCTCCTCTTCCCATAGTACGGATGGCTTGAAGAGCCGTTCCAGGAAGATATTTGGAGGGACAGCATCACGTTTCGCACCGATGCGTGCCAGTACGTCGGCCGCTTGGTTATTATCTCGGGCTATGTGATGGAATTCGAGTCCTTCAAACCGAGCTGACATTTTTAGGACAGCGTTGCGATATGCTGCCATTTTCGGATCCTTGGCGTCAAAGTCTCCATTTATTTGGGATATTGCAAGGTTTGAATCCCCGCGCACCTCTAGGCGTTGAATGCCCATGGAGACTGCCATCCGGAGACCATGTAACAGGGCCTCGTATTCGGCTGCGTTGTTGGAGTCCGTGTACATTATTTGAAGTACATACTGGACTGTGTCCCCGGTTGGGGACGTCAATACGACGCCAGCCCCCAGTCCGGCCAACATTTTAGAGCCGTCGAAATGCATAACCCAATTGGAGTATGCGCCGTACTCTTTAGGGAGTTCGGCTTCGGTCCATTCAGCGACGAAGTCAGCCAAAACTTGTGACTTTATAGCTCGCCGAGGTTTGTAAGTTATATCGAATGGTAAGAGCTCAATGGCCCATTTTGCAATCCTGCCCGTTGCGTCACGATTATTTATGATGTCATTGAGTGGTACTTTGGAGGCCACTGTTATCGAACACTCTTGAAAGTAGTGTCGCAGCTTCCGGGATGCCATGAACACCGCATACGCTATCTTCTGATAGTGTGGGTAACGGGATTTGCAGGGAGTTAACACAGTGGATACATAATACACTGGTTTTTGAAGAGGGAATTTATGCCCTTCTGTTTCTCGTTCGACGACGAGTACCGCGCTTACGACTTGATGCGTTGCTGCGATGTATAACAACATTGGTTCGCCTAGATTGGGCGCAGCCAGGACCGGATTTGTTGCCAATATGGCCTTTATTTCTTCGAGTCCGGCAGTGGCAGCATCCGTCCACTCGAAGTGTTCGGTGCGCCTGAGGAGGCGATAGAGGGGCAATGCCTTTTCTCCTAGACGGGAGATAAAGCGGCTTAAAGCTGCCACGCATCCTGTTAATTTTTGTATCTGTTTGAGGTCTTTTGGAATATCCAACTGTGACAGAGCTCGGATTTTAGCCGGGTTTGCTTCAATTCCTCTACCGGATACAATGAAGCCCAGCAGCTTTCCGGCTGGTACGCCGAAAACGCATTTTTCCGGATTCAGCTTGATGTCATATGCTCTGAGGTTGTCGAATGTGAGCCTCAAATCGTCTACTAGAGTTTCGACGTGTTTTGTTTTGACGACTACGTCGTCTACGTATGCCTCGACTGTTTTGCCGATCTGGGTAGCCAGACATGTTTGAATCATGCGCTGATATGTTGCGCCGGCATTTTTAAGTCCGAAGGGCATCGTGTTGAAGCAGAATGGTCCGTATGGAGTGATGAATGCCGTTGCGGCTTGGTCTGCTTCCGCCATCTTGATTTGATGGTAGCCAGAGTATGCGTCGAGGAAGCACAACGAATCGTGCCCTGCGGTAGCATCGATAATTTGGTCGATGCGGGGGAGAGGGAAGGGATCCTTTGGGCAAGCCTTATTGAGGTCTTTAAAATCGACACAGAGGCGCCAGGATTTGTCCTTCTTTGGTACCATTACCAGATTTGCTAGCCAATCCGGATGTTTGATATCTCTGATGAATCCGGCTTCCAATAGTTTGGCTAGCTCTTCTCCCATTGCCTGTCTTTTGGGTTCGGAAAATCGTCGAAGAGCCTGTTTGACTGGCTTAAATCCTTTTAGGATGTTTAGGCTGTGTTCTGCCAACCTGCGTGGGATTCCGGGCATATCCGAAGGGTGCCAGGCGAAAATGTCCCAATTTTCCCGAAGGAATTCGCGCAGTGCGGCGTCTACTTCGGGGTTCAATTGTGCCCCAATGGAGGCCGTCTTTGTTGGGTCCGTTGGATGGACCTGGAATTTTATTATTTCATCTGCTGGTTTGAAGGAGGTGGACTTGGATCTTTTATCGAGTATCACATCGTCCCTGTTCACCGTAGAGCGCAGCGCGGTGAGTTCTTCTGCTGCTAAGGCTTCGGATAGTGCCTCCAGGGCTAGTGCGGCTGTCTTGTTTTCGGCGCGGAGTGCTATGTCCGGATCACTAGCGAGAGTGATTATTCCGCCGGGCCCAGGCATTTTGAGCTTCATGTACCCGTAATGAGGTAGTGCTTGAAAAATTGTGAATGCCTCTCGTCCTAATATAGCGTGATATCCGCTGTTGAACGGGGCCACTTGGAACGTGACTTCTTCAGATTTGTAATTTTCCGGCGAGCCGAACACCACATCGAGTGTGATTTTTCCAGTGCAGCGCACTTCCCGGCTAGGGATTATTCCTCTGAAGGTTGTGCTGCTTCGCTTAATACGGCTCCAGTCTATTTCCATTTTTTGAAGAGTTTCCTCGTAGATGAGGTTTAATCCGCTGCCGCCATCCATGAGGACCTTTGTAAGTCGAAAGCCGTCCACTATGGGACTAAGCACCAGTGCGGCTGGTGCTCGGGCTGTTCGGAATTTAGGTTCGTCGCTGGCGTTGAAGGTAATAGCTGTCTTGCTCCATGGATTTGCTGTTGCTACTTGGTAGACTTCAGCGAGGCCGCGGATTGTTCGTTTTCGCATATTATTTGATGCGAAGGTCTCGAAGACTGTTGATACCGTACCGGTATTGTTGGAGTGGTTTTCCGGGGCTAGAAGCTCCTCGCCACTTTTGGCCACCTGCCGTAGTATCCAACATGCTCGAAGGCTATGAGTTGGGACGGCGCCCTCTGTACTATGAAGCTTACAGGGTCCGCTGAGCCATCCTTCCAGTACGGTTCCGTGCCCTTTAAGGGGTTTTTGCTTTTTGGTTTTTACATCTGGTGCCTCAGTACGATGCACCCTTTTGTTGTGGAATAGGGTTGTATTTGGAGCCGGATAGTCCCAAAACTGATTTTCGGTTTTATGGGAACTTTCCACCGCACAGTATTTTCGTACTATGGACGCTAGATCGGTGAAGCGTGTAATTTTACGACGGCCGATGGCGTTCAATATTCCCTTGTCCGTGCAATTATTGCAAAAGATTGAGATTACGTTTTCCTCTCGGCAGTCCTTTATCCTGTCCATAACCAGGAGGAATCTGGCCCAGTAGTGATGTACTGTTTCAGTGGGCTCTTGCCATATTAGGGATAGATCGCATATGTCTCGGCGGGTGGGTGGACTAAAATCCGGATCCCTTCCCGTATTGGGGCTTAAAGGCCGAGGGGTTTCCGAATTCGGAAGCTTGGGTTGCTGGACACGATCCAGCAAATCCGGAACGATCCATGATTTTAAGTTTAATGCTCGATCGAAGTCCGTCCCTCCGAGGAAATCCGGCATGGAGGGTTCGGGAATCCCGACGTGACTAGTTTTTAATATAGGCAAAGAGTCGCCGCATTGTTCCTCTACCACTACGACGTGGTGGGTGGCCTGGCGAGAGTTAATCTCTCTCAGGTCGGTTTTAAGCCCAATCTGATAGTAGTCTGTAGCGACTCCCAGGGCTGCGATGCGATCCAAGAGCTCGTTGATAGACGAGAGCTCCATTGGATCCAGCCGCTCGGCAAATTCCGAGCTGACGCGGAGATTGCTTTTGACGACTTGGGAAGTCATTGTCGAAGCAGTGGCCGGACAGGCGGTCATAAGAAAACCGCCTAGCCGGATAGTTTGGCCGGTGGCCAAGGCCCCTTTGGCGAAAATACCATCTTTGAAGACGGGTGGAGGCATCCTTCCTATCGGCAACGACACAGAGGAACTCTCAATGAAAGCACCAGTGTCGGTGTCAAAACCGGCGGATGTTGGGTAGGGGGTCCCAAACTGTGCGTCTAGGCGGATGGTAACAGGAGACGAGGGACAGATGTTTTACCCAGGTTCGGGCCCTCTCGATGGAGGTAAAACCCTACGTCCTGCTTGATTAATATTGATGATATGGGTAGTACAAGAGTGGATCTACCACGAGATCAAGGAGGCTAAACCCTAAAGCTAGCCTATGGTATGATTGTCGTAATGTATGTTGTGTCCTACGGACTAAAGCCCTCCGGTTTATATAGACACCGGAGGAGGCTAGGGTTACACAGAGTCGGTTACAATGGTAGGAGATCTACATATCCGTATTGCCAAGCTTGCCTTCCACGCCAAGGAAAGTCCCATCTGGACACGGGACGGAGTCTTCAATCTTGTATCTTCGTAGTCTTGGAGTCTGGCGGACGATGATAGTCCGGCTGTCCGGACACCCCCTAGTCTAGGACTCCCTCACCCGGACAAGTGCATCCATGTTGTCCTCCACCCACTGCGCCAGGTCGCCTCGGATGGCCTCGGCATCAGGGTGATGGCGGCGTCGAAGTCAAAGTGGGGGTCGATGTTCTGAAGATGGTTGAAGACACGGGAGAATGCCCGTGCGAGCAGGCCACAGCTCCGCTCCTCGACAAGCTGGCGAGCCCTCTCAGAGTGATTCTCCAGATGCGTCACCACGTCAGTGAAGAACTCGAGATTACCGGCGTAGTTGGTCATGTGAGGCTCTTCAGCGGCTGCTTCACAGATGTTGCCCAAGGCAGCGTTGGCCCTTTCCCTGAGTGTTCGGAGCATGGGGCCATGCATGTGCTCCAGCGTCTGCCGCTGGCAAATCTCATCTTTGTTCCGCCACGCAACGGACTCGACGTCATCAACCCTCCATTGGAGGAGAAGCAGCTCAGCGTGGGAGGAGGCCAGCTCAGCCTACGCCGTGACTAAGGCGGTTGCGGTGGTCTCGGCAAACTGCATCGCTTCGGTCAGCTTGGTCCTAAGAGAGATAGTCCTGCCCGCAGCCTCGGCCTTGATCAGCTCCAACCTCTCCTCATACTCGCGCTCAAGACCTGCACGAGCTTCCGCCATGCGGCGGTCGATCTCTTATTGGATCCGGACCTCACACGCGCCAACATCGTCCTTCGCCTGGGTAACCTGGCGCTCCCTCGTCTCCAACCGTTCAAGATCGAGGTTGTGCTCGGCAGCCTCCAGCGTCAGCGCTTCCTCATGCTTCTAGAGCTCCTCCTCTTCGGCGGGCGCCCCTTTCAGCGATGCAAGGGCGTCGAAGTCTTGGGGAACCGGCCCAAGCTCTCGATGTGAGGGCCGGCACGTGGCATGGACGGCAAAGCACCAAGGTTGCCTGCCTCAGGGGCGCTAGGCTGGGAGGAGCGATCAGGTGCCACCTCTCGGTGGCGTGCTGGGCCTCGGGGGTTCCGGCCTTGGGAGACGCAGGTGGCGTCCCCTCCTCAACGACCACCTCAGGACGAGCTTCACAAGCTCCGGAGGATGACGCCTCAGGAGCCCCGCGCGGCATCGGCATCTCGACACCAAACCCCCCAGCATCCAGCGATGCTTGCCTCCCTGCACCGCCTCCTGAGGCAAGACCAACATGGGCGATGGGGGGAGGAGCCACGACGACGGGATTTTCGCGGGGCCCCACAAGGTCAGCAGTGCGCAACCCCCATTCGTCGAAGCAGGGCATCTGCCTCATGAACTCGGCCCTGCTCGAGCAAAGATACAAGAGGCCACCTGCTGCCCAGAGAGGGGTCACCCGTCAAGACTTTCAGCACCTTCCTCAGCGTTTCAGGCGCAAGATCCCCCTCCTGGAGCCTCATGTGGTCTTGATGCCCAGTTAAGGTCCACAACGGACGGGAGTGGCGCTGGAGAGGAGCGATGCGGCACTGGAGGAACTCCTTCACCACCTGGGGCGCCGTCACGCCAAGCGTCCTCAACCTCTCAAAGCGGCACCAGATAAAAGCGAGCTGGGGGCTAGTGAGCTTCTTGTGACCCAAGCCTGGATTGGGGATAGCAGGCAATGTCAGATGCGTGAGTAGGGGGCTGGGCACCCCGACATCCACATACAGCCACCACTCTCGGAACCCGCTCATAGCAGGTGGAAGACCAAAATTAATCCCTGAGGCAGCCGTCTGCGGGACGGCCTGGAAGCTCACGCACCCCGAGCACTACGAAGGGTCGGACAGGCACAGAGAGAAGAAGTGGCGCAGGAAGGC
Source organism: Triticum aestivum (assembly GCF_018294505.1). NCBI lineage: Eukaryota > Viridiplantae > Streptophyta > Magnoliopsida > Poales > Poaceae > Triticum > Triticum aestivum. The sequence continues at coordinate 429,754,437 of NC_057804.1, read as the reverse complement.
AACGGAAGGAGCAATGCCCACCATGGCTTTGCAGACGAAGGCGAAGACAGCAAGAAGAGTAATAGATTGGGGGTTAAGATGCATCATGTGGATCTGATAGTGGGAAAGCACCACATTGAAGAAGGCAGAGAAGGGAGGAATCAGGCCATCCCATAGGGCGTCGGCGAAGAATCGAACCTCTGTCACGATCCTATCAAAGGAGGCATGGGACGTGGGCCAAGCCGTCATCCTTCCGCACTCATTGAAGCTGGAGGAGAGGGCGGAGCGGACCTTCTCCAAGGCTTCCAGATTAAATATCAGTGACTGGTCGACAGCGGGCGCAGCTGCCGGAGGCGAGCTGGCTGAAGGCACAGGCTTCTTTCCCTTCTCCCTTTTTGTTGGCGCCATGGCAACTAGAGGGGGGCAGAGCTCACGGTGGATTGGAGGCAGAAGCAGAGGCTCAAGAAAGAAAGGGGAACAGGAAGCACGCGGGAAGCAAGGAGAGAATAACCTTGTACAGTTTCATGGCCGCCTAGCCAGGCGGATATTGGGGGAGCATGGCGAAGCAGAGATGCCCACGTCCAATCAACCGCCACGCGGCGACCATGGCCACAGGCTGTTGGGGCCCGTGGTGCTCTGCACTTGTCCTTTCGCTTCGCTGCTAAGCCAAGTCCGAGCGCGCCTTGGGCCCGGGGGTTACTGTCGGCGTTCTGGGAATGGGTGTCCCCAGACTTGCCTGCGTGCGGCCTGCGGCGTGGCTCAAGGGGTGGCCCAGTATGGCCCATCTTCATCAACTCAAGCTCAAGACCCTCGCGAGGGTCCAAGCCTCACGGGGCGGACGACGCAAGGCTTCCTCAGGAATGGCCTCACCAGGTAGGCTCGTGAGGAGGCGGAGAGATCAAGGCGGGGGTACCTCGCGAGGTGCTCGTGACGCAAGCCATGATGATCGAGACCAGGCGGGCGCCGGCATGCACAGTGTCCTTGTTTCCTCTTTGGTGCAAAGGGGGCAAGCACAGGCGTGGAGTATCGAGGCATCAAGCAAAGGTCACCATTCCGGTGCAACGAGACCAAGACCAGCAGAGCGGCAGGACGGAGGTCACCGTGGAGCCCAAGACGGCGTCATCGCCAGGGCCTCTGGCAGTCAAAGACCAACTTTAGTCAGGATAACTTGTACTAGATGTTCCCCTTTAAAATGGCCATTGTTGGAACCCATCCCGGTCAATATTTGGGAAGAGCACCAGGGCCTCTATATATAGAGATAGCCACCACAGTAGGAGGCATTTGGATCGGACCCAGAGCCAACAGAGATGGAGCAATTCCTCCCCAAGCACACCACCACAAGAACATCCCTCCCGAGGCTGTTCTTCCTCTGTACTGTTCATCATCAGCCCCAGAGGCAATCCACCACACCACACACTGGATTAGGGTATTACACCACAACGGTGGCCTGAACCAGTATAAACCTTGCGTCCCTTGTGTTGTTCATCGTGTAGCTTAGATTCTCAGCGAGGCGTTGGGACGTGGAACGGTAGGGGGAAGATCTTCATGCGCACCCCAGAGTTCAAACCTTAGGGGTTTTACTGGAACCCGATATCCGACAACTAGAATCATTCCCATCATTTGCATTTTGTTCCCTGCTTGCACCGCCATCGTGCCACCCTAATCTGGACTACCCTTCTTAGTAATTACTGACCAAGATCATCTTCAAAGTGGTCCTACCATGGGTTCCATACATTTCCGGTAATAAGCAAAAATCGTCCCTTGCAATGTCTTCAACAAGGTAATCCACATCATCCATTCTAGTCTGGGTATGCCATTTCTTCGCACTCCGCCAAACGATTGTTGGTGAATTGCCTTGGGCTGGTTTAGAGAGTTTTGATGGTCTATGTATGAAAAGTAATTCTTTTTGCCACTTAAGGTAACAACTCTACGAGTCACCTCCTTTATGGTGTCTTGCTATGGTACCATGACAATTCAACTCCTCGCTATGTTGACAACCATTCACCACCTTCTTAATTGTGAAATTGTTGCCTACCTAGTGAGCCTTCGTCATCTGTTCCACCCATCCCTTTGGATGTGTGCTTCGTGTCTCAGCTTGAGAGATGTTTCAATGTCTCACTCTGTGAGTTGATCCTGAGTTGTTCAATCTTTGAGAAGATAGATCCTTCTAGAGTTTTTCCTTTCCTCTCGTTGTCATGTTAGTTGGAGTTCTCGGAGACAATGATCGTGATTGAGTCAATGCCCTCTTGAAGTGCAACCTGGATCATGAAGATTATGTTAGTTTGTGTTTCCCCTTCCATCTTACCCTACGCTTGAATCTCGGGACGAGATTCTTGTTTAGTGGGGGTGAGTTGTCACAGCCCTAGCTTGGTCTTGCCTGTCATTGCATAATCTCCATGCATCATGTTTAAATTCTCTGAAAATTTGAAATAGGGATTAAAAAACCCTAGCACCCCCTCCAGTAATAATAGTTTAAACTGGAAATTGTCTCAATGAACCCAAATGCCTTCAGAAAATGTTTATCATTTTTGGATTGGTCTTGAACCTCTGCCAAAAATATTGCACATTTTTCTAGGACAACTTGGGTTACTGAATTAAATCTTAGGATATTTGCATTTGGGCATTTAAATGTTATGAAATATTTAAAGTCCTCAAATAATCACAAACTGAAATGTTTGCTGTTGGAAATATTCCAAACAGTGGCATGGAGCAGTTTCATGATTTTTGGAAATGCCCTGGCATTTTAATAAAGTCAAAACCAATTACAGAATAATAAAAAACTGAGACAAATGAGAAGAGAGAGAGAGAGAAAGGAAACTTACCTGGCTGGCCCAGTGCTGTAGCAACCCAGCTGGGCAAAGCCAGCCTAGCCCACCAGTGGCTTCCTCATCTTCTTCCTCTGTCCAGTAGGCAGAGCGAGGCTGTGGTGACATCACACGAGTCGGCCTCCACCTCCTGTCTGCCTGCCTCCTCGTAGACGCACCCGGATAGCACCACACACCTCCTGGACCCTCTCTCACTCTCCCCCGTGCCTTCCCTCTCCTAAGTATCTCTCCCTCGCTCTCCTCCTCACGCGCCCGAGTATGCCGCCATGAGTTGCCGCGCCCACAGCCGTCGCCTCCCCTCCCCGAGCTATCCAGAGCCTCCGCCACCTTGCGCTTCACCTCTGCACTAAAGGAAGGAAGCACAGAGGCCCCGAGAGTCGCCATCGTCATCTTCCTCGCCGCCTCGGCCACCAGACGCCGTCGTCGATTTCGCCGATGCAGAGGCCTCCCCGCGCCCAATGAGACCGCCAACAACCTCGCTGTGAGCTCCACTCCGTTTCCCCTCCTTCGTTTTGCTCGTTCATGTGCCGTAGCACCCTCGCCCACATGCCCAAGCACCGCCGTCCACCATGGCCGCCTATCTCTCCTGACCCAAGCCCCTCTACTCGAACCCGTGGCACCAGCGTGCTTCTGGTGGCCCGCGGATGCCACCTAGCCCATCAGCTCCTCCCCTAGGGCACTGCAGCCTCGTTCCCGAGTGCGCCCAAACTCCGGCCGTCGCCTCGCTCGCCACCGCCGATGCCACATCTCATCCCAGCTCCTCTCGCCTGCTCCTCTGGATGAGCACAAACCCGAGGAACCCGTAGAAACAAACGGCGAGGCAAATGGTTGCCCGTAGCTTGATTCCGATGAACTTCCATCGTCGGATGTGCTCACCGGCATCCAACTCCGGCGAGGTGACGTGGCGTCATTAGCCTAAAGCTAATTACCATGTTAATCTCGTCCTGTGTCATTGACAGACCGAACCCACCACCCTAACTAACCATGGGGTAAACCCTGTTTAGCTTTAGCTTAATCATAGCGGACCCCACACTTCAGCATTGACTGTGCTAACGTGGCATTTGGCCAGGCCCACATGTCTGTGACCCTAGCCATCACTGTGAGACTGACCAGTGGGACCCACTCGTCAGGTTTGACCTGGAACAACTTTTGTTGACTTGCTGACGTCATGCCACTGTTATGCTGACGCAATAAAGCTTTTCGGGCATTTAATTAATTCAGAAAATTCCACAAAATACTCTTAACTTTTAAAAATCATATAAATTAATCTGTAACTCCAAATGCAAAGTTTTATATATGAAAAATGATCAGAAAAATCTAATCTATCCATCTGTACTGGTTTCATGCATGTTTAAACAACTTAAATTTGCTATTTAGTGCAATACATGATAAGACACTATTTAAATTCATAATTTGAATTTGGAGTTGAACCTTTGGTTCAAAATGACTCAAACCCATCTTATTCTAGTTGCATTAGACCAACACACTCATTTTGCCATGTCATGATCATGCATCATATTGTGCATTGCATTGATTGTGTTTTCTTCTTGTTTGACGGTATTTGTCCCCTCTTGATAGACGTGGTTCCGACGATGAGATCGATGACACCGATGAAGAGATATACTATCTTCAAAAGTGCCAGGCAACAAAACCCCCTTGTTCATTTGGATACAATCCCACTCTCTCGCTCCTGCTCTCTTTTACTGCATTAGGACAACAACGATTCATCTGTTACTTGCTGCGGTAGTTGAATCCTTTTCTTCTGCATGACCTATCATTGCCACAGTAAATAGGTGATACCCACTACCATGAGTAGGAGTTGTTTGAGCCTTGATGTGCCTACTCATTCATGTTTGATTGTCATACCTGCTACTGCTTAGAGTTGAGTCTGGTCTGATTCATCGGGGATGAATTGGAAGGTTGTGAACATGTCCTACTGTGTGTGAGCTAAGTGTGTGGAGACAATTTGGTAAAGGTAGTGGTGAGAGGCCATGTAGGAGTACATGGTGAGTTGTCTCATTGAAGCCGTCCTCAGGAACTGAGTTCTGTGTTTGTGATCCATGAAACAGCTACTACCATACGTTGGGCCCTAAAATATGACCCTGCTCGACTTCTTAACCACCCTTGTCCTCTGTCCAGGAGTTGCAAGTAGTTTCTTGTGTTTGTAGTATGCTGGAGGCTGTGTGCAGCACTGACCCGAGGGGTGGGCTGTAATGCGGTAGGCACGTGGCACGGTGTACTGGGTGCCCGTTTGGTGTCTCGGGAACCCTGCACACATCATTCGGGGCCGTATGTGGAAACTTCGGCCGGACTCCCTGCGGATGGAACCTGAATAGGCGATAAACCTAGACTAGGGACTTGAGTGTTTAGGTAGGTCCTGGTCTACACCCACGTCGGCTTTCGCTTGAAGTCTGCCAAGCACATTTCATGTGCAGAGGCTAAGTGGTGGAAACATTTGTGAAGAAGTACACCCCTGCAGGGTTAACATAATCTATTCAAATAGCCGCGTCCACGGTAAAGGACCTATGGGTTGCCTATACAGTTCATAGACAAGTGAAAGTGGATACTCTAAAATGCGCAAGATAAGCGTGAGTGCTATGGATGGCGTTCTCATAGGGAGATGGGAGAGGATCCATAGTGGTGTATTGTTATGGTGAATATGTGGACTCGTATGCGCCACCCCAAAAGAGTTACTTGCAGTCATAGTTCAGAATAGCCACCGAGTCAAAGCTGGCTTGCTACAGTTAAACCCCACCTTCCTCTTTGTTGATAATGATGCATATGTAGTTAGTTCTGATGTAAGTCTTGCTGGGTACATTTGTACTCACGTTTACCTATTTTATGTTTTTGAAGAGAGACTTCCGTCCCACTAGTAGTTCTGCGTGGACTTCGACGTTTAGCTTGTTATCTCAGCTCTCGGCAGGATCTGGTAGATAGTTAGGCTTCTAAGCCCTTTTCATTTGTAGACGTTTGTACTCGGACATGTTAAGCTTCCGCATGTGTTTGGACTTGTATGCTCTGAATGTTGGGTCATGAGACCCATGTTTGTAATATCTCCCTCCTCGGAGCCTATTGAACAAAGTACTTGAGTTGTAGAGTCATGTTGTGATGCCATATTGTATTTGCACATATCGAGCATATTGTGTGTATGTTATTGAAATGCTTGGTATGTGTGGGATTTGACTATTTAGTTGTTTATCCTTGGTAGCCTCTCTTACCGGGAAAAGTCTCCTAGTTCTTCCACCGAGCCTTGGTAGCTTGCTACTGCTCCGGAATACTTAGGATGGCCGGCATGTGTCCTTCTTCATTCCTGTGTCTGTCCCTTTGGGGAAATGTCACGCGGTGTCTACTGGAGTCCTGTTAGCTTGCTACAGCCCGGATTCTGCGGAGTCCGGTTAACCCAGTTGCTACAGCCCAGATTCACTCGCTGATGACCGACACGTTCGTTGCTGGGTCATGTATGCCTGTCCCTGTAAGTTAGTGCCACTTTGAGTTCACAACTAGCCATGTCAGCTCGGGTTCTAGGTCATATGGATGCTAGCGACGCTATCATATACGTGAGCCAAAAGGTGCAAACGGTCCCGGGCCTGGTAAGGCGACACCCATGGGAATACCGTGAGTGAGGCCGCAAAGTGATATGAGGTGTTACATGCTAGATCGGTGTGGCACAGGATCGGGGTCCTGACACCTCTATCGTTTTTGGGTTATGCTTTAGAGATGACTGCATTCACTTTAAATATGGCTACATCAGAATCCGTTGAGACGATGCCTTATGAACTGTGGTTTGGCAAGAAACCAAAGTTCTCATTTCTTGAAGTTTGGGGCTGTGATGCTTATGTGAAAAAGCTTCAACTTGATAAGCTTGAACCCAAATCGGAGAAGTGCGTCTTCATAGGATACCCAAAGGAAACTGTTGGGTACACCTTCTATCACAGATCCGAAGGCAAAATCTTTGTTGCTAAGAATGGATCCTTTCTAGAGAAGGAGTTTCTCTTGAAAGAAGTGAGTGGGAGGAAAGTAGAACTTGATGAGGTAGTTGTACCTTCTCCCTTATTGGAAAGTAGTTCATCACAGAAATCATTTCCCGTGATTCTACACCAATTAGTGAGGAAGCTAATGATGATGATCATGAGGCTTCAGATCAAGTTACTACCGAACCTCGTAGGTCTTCCAGAGTAAGATCCGCACAAGAGTGGTACGATAATCCTGTTCTAGAAGTCATGTTACTAGACCATGATGAACCTACGAACTATGAGGAAGCGATGATGAGCCCAGATTCCCTGAAATGGCTTGAAGCCATGAAATCTGAGATGGGATCCATATATGAGAACAAAGTGTGGACTTTGGTGGACTTGCCCAATGATCGGCAATCCATAGAAAATAAATGGATCTTTAAGAAGAAGACCGACACAGCAGTAATGTTACTATTTACAAAGCTCGACTTGTTGCAAAAGGTTTTCGACAAGTTCAAGGAGTTGACTATGATGAGACTTTCTCACCTGTAGTGATGCTTAAGTCTGTCCGAATCATGTTAGCAATTGCTGCATTTTATGATTATGAAATTTGGCAAATGGATGTCAAAACTGCATTCCTGAATGGATTTTTGGAAGAAGAGTTGTATATGATGCAACCAGAAGGTTTTGTCAATCCAAAGGGTGCTAAAAAAGTGTGCAAACTCCAGCGATCCATTTATGGACTGGTGCAAGCCTCTCGGAGTTGGAATAAACGTTTTGATAGTGTGATCAAAGCATATGGTTTTATACAGACTTTTGGAGAAGCCTGTATTTACAAGAAAATGAGTGGGAGCTCTGTAGCATTTCTGATATTATATGTGGATGACATATTGTTGATTGAAAATGATATAGAATTTCTGGATAGCATAAAGGGATACCTGAATAAGAGTTTTTCTATGAAAGACCTTGGGGAAGCTGCTTACATATTGGGCATCAAGATCTTTAGAGATAGATCAAGACGCTTAATTGGACTTTCACAAAGCACATACCTTGATAAAGTTTTGAAGAAGTTCAAAATGGATCAGCCAAAGAAAGGGTTCTTGCCTTTGTTACAAGGTGTGAAGTTGAGTCAGCTACAATGCCCAACCACTGCAGATGATAGAGAGAAAATGAAAGTCATTCCCTATGCTTCAGCCATAGGTTCTATCATGTATGCAATGCTGTGTACCAGACCTGATGTGTGCCTTCCTATAAGCATAGCAGGGAGGTACCAAAGTAATCCCAGAGTGGAGCACTAGACAGCGGTCAAGAACATCCGGAAATACTTTAAAAGGACTAAGGATATGTTTCTCGTTTATGGAGCTGAAAATGAGCTCGTCGTAAACGGTTACGTAGATGCAAGCTTTGGCACTGATCCAGATGACTCTAAGTCGCACACCGGATACATATTTTTATTGAATGGAGGAGCTGTCAGATCGTGCAATTCCATGCAGAGCGTCGTGGCAGGATCTATGTGTGAAGCGGAGTACATTGCTGCTTCGGAAGCAGCAAATGAAGGAGTTTGGATGAAGGAGTTCATATCTAATCTAGGTGTCATACCTAGTGCATCGGGTCCAATGAAAATCTTTTCTGACAATACTGGTGCAATTGCCTTGGCAAAGGAATCTAGATTTCACAAGAGAACCAAGCACATCAAGAGACGCTTCAATTCCATCCATCATCAAGTGTTGGAGGGGGACACAGAGTGTCGTGGAATTGTCACGTTAGATGTCCTTAGTGTTAGGACTTAGTCGCGAGGCCAACGCATCTATGTGGTAGCTTGAGATGGGTTGAACGGAATCGAGAGACGCAACACAAGACAAGGGTTTAGACAGCTCGGGCCCCGGGAAACACCATCCGGTAATAGTCCTACATGCTGTTTGAGGCTAGGTCTCATTATCATCACGAGGGAGTCACCGTAAACCGGCTCTTCTCTTTGTGTCTAGCCCTACGATTATTTCTTCTTGCTTGTAGCTTGTCCCTCTTTGGGGAGCCCTACCCCTCCTTTTATATGTTGAAGGGGAGGTTTACATGACTAGTCCTAGTTGGATTAGGATTACACTTATCACAAGTGGAGTCCTAGTCTTGCTTCCTTTGTAGGAGAATAGTCCTTACACTTTCCTCATAAACTGGCCCACCATTAAACGTGAACTGGCCTTCTGGGCCTTGGTCCTCGTCATCCATCTAACCCGCCCACCGGGCTACTAATAAACCGCCAAGACCGGGCGGGTAGCCCATGAACCGCCAAGCTCCCGGCGGGTTACCAGTGAGTTGTCCAGTCCGGCCGGGTTATACTTCTGGCCGGTTTACGCCACGGGGTATATCCCCGACATTAGCCCCTAGTTTAATTTGGATTTATCCATGTTAAACTGATCCTGTAAAATAAACACAAGAACAAACTTGGCAGGTTGTGCTCCGGGTTAAAAATTCTTGTAAATCGGCACCTGATCATCCTTAAGTCCTTATCATTTCCTCCTTCTAGAAACTCCAGGTCAATAAGCCAGCGTCATACTCAATTTGCTGACATTGGTTTCTCACAGAAAAATATTGTGAAGAATAATCCACTTGAGTCGGCTTCCAAAGCGCCGGTTTAAGAAATAATGGTCTTGAAATATTCATCTGATATTCAGCCGGTTTGAAGATGTAAAAACTTGCCGGTTTAACATTACCAAAATGGCCGGGTTATAAAAACTGATGATCCCGGATTATGACCGTTTATAGACATCGGGTTATGATTGTTGCCAACACCGGATCACACAATTAATCTTCCTGATTTGCCAAAAACTGAAAATTTGAAGATGTTCCTCCTTTATATGCATATTACCTGTAGCCCCCAAGTCTTAAGAGGAGAACATAATGATAGCTTAAGACTTGTGTCAAGATAAATGTTGCAACCTTGAAGAAATCCAGATTGTTCATCTCAGTTACTAGTCACAACTGAATATTCCACATATGTAGCCCCCAAGTGCCGGGTTGTTATGCTTGCAGCAACCTAGGACTTGTAATTGCTTTATACTCATAAAATCTTCAACCAATGTAGCCCCCAAGGGCCGGGTCATTATGCAATAATGAACATGGATTTTGTAAATATAATTATGTAAACCTTGAATAGCAACGGTGTAGCCCGCAAACGCTGGCTCAGTAAGATAATATTGGGCTGGGACTTGATATATACTTCAATGAAAAATAACATCATATGATGTAACCCCATCATGGGACTTGAATCCACTTCCACATGGTTAAGATCCTTGTGTTTTACCAACTGAGCAGTGGACCCTTCAATATAATGAATAAAAAACTTTGTACCTTGAATTATTGACAGGAGCAATTGGTAGCCCCCAAGGGCCGGCTCATTACGATGTGATGAGTCTGTTCTTCAATAAGGTGAGCAAAAAATGACTTTGCATTAGCCCCCAAGTGTCATGGTCCATGCTTGCAGCGGCATGAGACTTGCATATTTGATATAATCTTAAATTGAATAATGTAGCCCCCAAGTGCCGGATCGTAAGCCTGCAGCGACTCGAGACTATTCCTTCAATTGTAGAATAAATCATATCCATTGATAATATGATAGCCATTGCGCTAAAGCGACTTTTGAAAACCTCAATCATAATATTAATAACCATAATAAAAATCCAGCCATCTTGGCTATTTGAATAATATAATCCGATGATTTATAAGCGCATGATTCCGATGACGCAATCCAAATATATACTGGCGACTTATAGTCCAAAGCCAGGCCGGTTTAATAAACACCGGACAATTTCTCATCATAGACTGGCGATTTATCGTCTTAAAGCCAGGCCGGTTTAATAAACGCTGGTGATTTATAATCATGCCTTATTCAACCTGTTTCTGCATACAACAAGTTTAAAGTGTCCTGGCGGTTTACCGCCGGACGGGTCATAATGCCCAACATATAACCCAGGTTTATAACCAAGGCTGCACTTAAGAATAATCAAATATGAAATATATCATACCTGTGACATTGAATCACATCGTTGGTTTACCAACTTTTTGTAGTAGAGGTAATAACCCAAATGTTGAGTACTGGTAACTCCTTCCATATTGTGCCGGTTTATGATAAACCGTACCGGGTTGTGATAAACATCGGATTAACCATATATAATGCTGGCGACTTATAGTCGAAACCAAACTGGGTTAATAATCGCCGGATCATAATTAGTCATGTACTGACAACTTGTAGTTGAAAGTCAAGCCGGGTTAATGAACACCGGTTTACTCCATAATAAGATGGTAACATAAAATCGAACCGGGCAGATAGTCTCCAGATTAAGATTTGACCGTGTTCCACCAATTTGTAATTGATAGTCGAACCGGATTAACAATGTCGGTTTAAAAACGCAACATAAGTAAAAGTTCTTTTAGCAAAAAAGAACAAAATTTAAGCAAAGGCAAAATAAAACCATTGCAAATGAGGCTTTGATCCGATCAAGTAGCATTACCATGGTCGGACAAGACCATGCCCCCAAAAAAGGCGTAGCTATGGTTCGAGTCAGCCAGGTCCCCAAATGATGCTTTGGCATTACGCCGATCAAGAGGTGTAGCTATGGTTCGGGTTCGACCAAGCCCCCAAGTGATGCTGTGGCACTAGGCCGATCAAGAGGCGTGACTATGGTTCAGACGTGACCACAAGTCCCCAAGTGATGCATTGGCATTATACCGATCAAGAGGGGTTAGGATGGTTCGGGTTCAACCAAAGCCCCCAAGTGAATCTATGGCCTTAGGCCGACCAAGAGGCGTGACTGGTTCAGACTTGACCATGTCCCCAAATGATTTGGTGGCTTTCGCCTATCAAAAGGTGTTGCATTGGTTCGGATACGACCAAGCCCCCAAGTGATATTATGGCATTGCACCGATCAAGAGGTGTAGCTATGGTTCGGATACAACCAAGCCCCCAAGTGATCAATAATATGATAAGCCAATAAGGCATGATACCCATGTTTGAACCGCGCATCATGGCAATAGGTCCTCTTAGGCATCCTTTAACTTTTTGCAAGAGATAAAATCTTTCTTGAACCGGAATTTTGAACCGGATATCGAGAGCTTCAAAGCTTTGTGGGAGACATCTTTCCCTTGAACCGTACTTTTAAACCAGAATCTTCATTTTCAGCCGGAAATTTTCTGACGGCCTTTAAATTTGCACCAATATGGCGGTTTAGGGTCCTGCATTAGATAACTTTTGCAAGCCGGAGTAATTGCTTTTTCAAAGAAAGCAATATATAATATAAAAATATTTTGGATGGATTTCACCTGATGTGTCAGGCCAGTTGATACGTGTGGTTATACACCCGTACGGATAAAAGAGTCGACCGCGGCATTGCTGATGTAGTCCGGACTGTGAGGGCGGCGGTTTGTGTTCCGGTTCACTAGTGTGATATGCACAAATTCCGGCGTAGAACAGCTAGCGCGCGCCGTTTGTAGTAGGGCATCACTTTTATAGTGAGCACTTGTCCTGTAAAGAAGGATATAGGCCAGAGTAATTGTTCTCGGAAAAACAATATGTACAAGAAAGAAACAGATGGAAAATATAGCACCTGGAAACTTAATTGGCCGTGCCACCAGCGAGTAGTAGCATGCTTTTTGTCCGCACGTACCGACTGCTCCACAGTAAACCGGCCAGAACACATTCCATGGCCTGGTGACTGTTAGCACTAGGATTTGACCCTTAGGTCGCCGGTTCAACTCCCACGGCCTGCTCCTTTATCTTCAAGTACTACTTGCTGGATTGATGCTATGTGCTTTCCTGCTTCTATCGCTCTATCTTAGCAAATCATTGTAGTAGGAGGCTTCAGAGAGCCTGGCAGTGGCAGGACGAGCCCAAGGCGGCTCAAAAAACCAGGGGCGACACTGACGCGGTGTGAACCGGAAGCCAAACTGGCGGGAGTAGTGCGGGCACGACACCGTCGACCGGTGCGGGCCCAGAGCGGGGCGGCTCATGGTGGGACACAACCGGAGGCAACCCGGCGGGGTCTTGCAGGGGCGGGTCACAGCCGGCGACTTCGGGACAATGGAGCCGGTTCAGAACGAAAGCAGCCATAGCAACAAAAGCGGTCGGCGGCTCAACGGCTCGAGGCAACGTAAGTCAGCGACTTAGCGCAGTGGAAGAAGACAGCCGGCAAGGGCCTTCAGACGATGGCGGTTCAGCACAGAATCGGCTTCGGTGCAGGGGCCAGAGCGGCGAGACGAGGCGGCTCGCAGGTTGGGGTTGGTGCGCCGGAGATGATCCAGCCGAAGCGGTGGTTTAACCGTGACGGCTCAACTGCAAAGACGGCTATGGACGGGTTGCACGGGGGCATGCCGGTTTGATCTGAATGGTTCAGAGAGCAGCAGACGCGGCTCAAGGCCAGTCGATGAAGGCACGCCGGCGAGCCCACGGTGAAGGCGAATGGCGGCTCGATTTGAAGGTGACTCGTGGTAGTTCGTCGAGGCGGACAGAATCGGTTCACGGGGCTCGGGTGCCGACTACAGTGTAGCGGAGGGCGGCTGAAGCACGCGGCTGCCGAGGCGAAGTAGCAGCGAGGAACCGCGGTGACGGCAAAAAAACAGGCGGCAGCCTGACATGCGACAGCAGCGGCGGCCGTTCGACGAGGTGAGGTCGGCCTGGAACGGAGACGAAGTGGTCAAGGCGCGTTTTTCCTCCTTTGAGTCGTGGTAGTTTTGGACAAATCCATCTCTGCGTCTTCCAGGTCGGGGTCTTCCATTTTCTTTTAGTCTGTGCATGAATGCTTGGCACGTAGCTAGGGAAATTCAGCGTTGAATACCAATTAAAGTTGAGTGCTAATCGGACCCTCCCACTTTTCCTTTCCTTGGTCTAACTGCAATTGTTGTAGTGTGCACGCATGACCTGTTTGACAGCACTTAGTTTTCTTCTGGTGATGCTGCTGACGGAGGCGACGCTGGCCTTGGTGGCGGCCCGGAGACAGTAGCGACCTCGCGGATGCAGGGCAAAGCTGCGGCAATGACTTGGAAACAGGCCACTTGGCCATGGCAGCAGCGGCGATTTAAAACGCAGGGGCAGGGGCGACTCACGTGAGGCGCGGGCAGTGATCGGAGGCAAGCAGCTCAGCGATGCAGGGGTGCGAGGCCGATTAGACCGGCCAACGGAAGGCTTGCAGAATAAGAGTCTCTTCGTAGCTTGCTGTAACGCCCGGTTGTTTGAGGATTGAGCTGGCGGTTTGACCCCGTCTCGGTTTCTAACGGTGCAGCGAGAAATCAATCTGGTTTCGACGGATCAACACATTACGATGGCCGCACCATGCAACCCTAATTTCTCTTGAATCTCGGACGAGTCTCAAATCTTACTGTAATTCTTCCGCAATGATTCTTCTTCTTCTTGAAAATTGCAAGCTCCTTGATCCCTAGGGAAAATCCCTCCAAGAGCTCAACACCACCGTGCGCCTGGCCCCATGGTGGGCGCCAACTGTCGTGGAATTGTCACGTCAGATGTCCTTAGTGTTAGGACTTAGTCGCGAGGCCAACACATCTATGTGGTAGCTTGAGAGGGGTTGAACGGAATCGAGAGACGCAGCACAAGACAAGGGTTTAGACAGCTTCGGACTCCGGGAAACACCATCCGGTAATAGCCCTACATGCTGTTTGAGGCTAGGTCTCATTATCATCACGAGGGAGTCACCGTAAACCGGCTCTTCTCTTTGTGTCTAGCCATACGATTGTTTCTTCTTGCTTGTAGCTTGTCCCTCTTTGGGGAGCCCTACCCCTCCTTATATATGTTGAAGGGGCGGTTTACATGACTAGTCCTAGTTGGATTAGGATTACTCTTATCACAAGTGAAGTCCTAGTCTTGCTTCCTTTGTAGGAGAATAGTCCTTACGCTTTCCTCATAAACTGGCCCACCATTAAACGTGAACTGGCCTTCTGGGCCTTGGGCCTCGTCATCCATCTAACCCGCCCACCGGGCTACTAATGAACCGCCAAGACCAGGCGGGTAGCCCGTGAACCGCCAAGCTCCCGCCGGGTTACCAGTGAGTTGTCCAGTCCGGCCGGGTTATACTTCCGGCCGGTTTACGCCACGGGGTATATCCCCGACACAGAGATTTGCAAGATACACACGGATCTGAATGTTGCAGACCCGTTGACTAAGCCTCTTCCACGAGCAAAAAATGATCAGCAGCAAAGCTCCATGGGTGTTAGAATCATTACTATGTAATCTAGATTATTCACTATAGTGCAAGTGGGAGACTGAAGGAAATATGCCCTAGAGGCAATAATAAAGTTATTATTTATTTCCTTAATTCATGATAAATGTTTATTACTCATGCTAGAATTGTATTAATCGGAAACTTAGTACATGTGTGAATACATAGACAGTACATATAGTTCCTAGTATGCCTCTACTTGACTAGCTCGTTAATCAAAGATGGTTATGTTTCCTAACCATAGACATGTGTTGTCATTTGATGAACGGGATCACATCATTAGGAGAATGATGTGATGGACATGTCCCATCCATTAGCTTAGCATTATGATCGTGACAATTTCATTGCTATTGCTTTCTTCATGACTTATACAAGTTCCTCAAACTATGAGATTATGCAACTCCTGAATACCAGAGGAACACTTTGTGTGCTACCAAACGTCACAACGTAAATGGGTGATTATAAAGGTGCTCTACCTGTGTCTCCAAAGGTGTTTGTTGGGTTGGCATAGATCGAGATTAGGATTTGTCACTCCGTGTTTCGGAGAGGTATCTCTGAGCCCTCTCGGTAATACTCATCACTATAAGCCTTGCAAGCATTGTGAATAATGAGTTAGTTGTGCGATGAAGCATTATGGAACATGTAAAGAGATTTACCGATAACGAGATTGAACTAGGTATTGTGATACCGACGATTGAATCTCGGGCAAGGAACATACCGATGACAAAGGGAACAACATATGTTGTTATGCGGTTTGACCAATAAAGATCTTCGTAGAATATGTAGGAACCAATATGAGCATCCAGGTTCTGTTGTTGGTTATTGACCGGAGACGTGTCACAGTCATGTCTACATAGTTCTCGAACCTGTAGGGTCCGCAGGCTTAATGTTCGATGACGATTGGTATTATGAGTTTATGTGATATGATGTACCGAAGGTTGTTTGGAGTCCTGGATGTGATCAGGACATGACGAGGAGTCTCGAAATGATCCAGACATAAATATTAATATATTGGACGGCTATATTCGGACACCGTAAGTGTTCCGGATAAGTTTTGGATAAAACCGGAGTACCGAAGGGTTACCGGAACCCCCCGGGGTTTTAATGGGCCTACATGGGCTTTAGTGGAAAAGAGAGGAGGAGGCCAAGAGGTGGGGCGCCCCCAGTCCAATCTGAATTGGGAAGGGGGCCAGCCCCCCTTTCCTTCATCTTCTCTTCCCCTTCCTTCCCCTCCTAGTTGGACTAGGAAAGGGAGGAAACCTACTCCTAGTAGGAGTAGGAATCCCCCCTTGGGGCGCACCCCATGAGGTCAGCCGGCCCCCTCCTCCACTCCTTTATATACGAGGGAGGGGGGCACCCCATAGACACACAAGTTGATCAAGTTGATCTTTTAGCCATGTGTGGTGCCCCCTCCACAGATTTCCACCTTGGTCATATCATCGTAGTGCTTAGGCGAATCCCTGCGCCGGTAACTTCATCATCACCGTCACCATGCCGTCATGCTGACGAAACTCTCCCTCGACCTAGAGTTCATGGGACGTCACCGAGCTGAAGGTGTGCAGATCGCGAAGGTGCCATACCTTCGGTGCTAGGATCGATCCGATCGTGAAGACGTAAGACTACATCAACCGCGCTGTCATAACGCTTCCACTTTTGGTCTATGAGGGTACAGAGACAACACTCTCCCCTCTCGTTGCTATGGATCACCTAGATAGATCTTGCATGATCATAGGAATTTTTTTGAAATTACTGTGTTCCCCAACACCACGGTCCAGTGATCCACTCCTGGATTAATTTGGTACCTCCCTGCTAGACTTATAGCAAGGTACACATCAGGTATGGTACACAACATTGCATACATAATAGAACCTATGGCTGAGGCATAAGGAATGACTTTCATTTTCTCTCTATCTTCTACAGTGGTCGGGTATGGAGTCTGACTCAACTTCACACATTGTAACACAAGCAAGAACCCTTTCTTTGACTGGTCCATTTTGAACTTCTTCAAAACTTTATCAAGGTATGTGCTTTCTAAAAGTCCAATTAAGCATCTTGATCTATCTCTATAGATCTTGATGCCTAATATATAAGGAGCTTCACCATGGTCTTTCATTAAAAAACTCCTATTCAAGTATCCTTTTATGCTATCCAGAAATTCTATATCATTTTCAATTAACAATATGTCATCCACATATAATATTAGAAATGCTACAAAGCTCCCACTCACTTTGTTGTAAATACATGCTTCTCCAAAAGTCCGTATAAAACCATATGCTTTGATCACTTTATCAAAGCATACATTCCAACTCCGAGATGCTTGCACTAGTCCATAATTGGATCGCTGGAGCTTACACACTTTATTAGCACCATTAGGATCGACAAAATCTTCTGGTTGCATCATATACAACTCTTCTTTAAGAAATCCATTAAGCAATGCAGTTTTGACGTCCATTTGCAAGATTTCATAATCATAAAATGCGGCAATTGCTAACATGATTCGGACAGACTTAAGCATCGCTATGGGTGAGAAGGTCTCATCGTATTCAACTCCTTGAACTTGTTGAAAACCTTTCGCAACAAGTCGAGCTTTGTACACAGTAAGATTACCATCAGTGTTAGTCTTCTTCTTGAAGATCCATTTATTCTCTATGACTTGCCAATCATCGAGCAAGTCAACCAAAGTCCATACTTTGTTTTCATACATGGATCCCATCTTAGATTTCATTTCCTCAAGCCATTTCGTGGAATCTGGGCTAATCATCGCTTCCTCGTAGTTCGTAGGTTCATCATGGTCTAGTAACACGACTTCCAGAATAGGATTTCCATACCACTCTGGTGCGGAATGTACTCTGGTTGACCTACTAGGTTCGGTAGTAATTTGAAATTAAGTTTCATGATCATCATCATTAGCCTCCTCACTAATTGGTATAGGCATCACGGGAACGGTTTTCTGTGATGAGCTACTTTCCAATTCGAGAGAAGGTACAATTACCTCATCAAGTTCTACTTTCCTCGCACTCACTGTTGGCGTTCTGGGAACGGGGGTCCCCAGACTTGCCTACCTGCGGCCTGCGGCGTGGCTCAAAGGAGGCCCAGCACAACCCATCCTCATCAACGCAAGCTCAAGACCCTCGCGAGGGGCCAAGCCTCGTGGGGCGGACGACAGGCAGCTTCCTCAGGCACGGCCTCATCAGGCTGGCTCATGAGGAGGCGGAGAGTTCAAGGCGGGGTACCTCACGAGGTGCCCATGACGCAAGCCAAGATGACCAAGGGCGCCAGTCGGGCGCCAGCCCGCGCAGTGTCCTCCTTTCCTCTTTGGTGCAAAGGGAGCAAGCGCAGGCGAGAGCATCAAGCAAAGGCGTCCTTTGACAGGCGAGGACCAACTTTAGTCAGGATAAGTGTACCCGATGTTCCCCTTCAAAATGGCCAATTGTTGGCGCCCTTCCCGCTCAATATTTGGGAAGAGGCCCAGGGCCTTTGCCTATAAATAGGACTAGCCACCCCTAGGGTAGAGGCATCGAGCGGCCAGACCGGATCGAGAGAACAAGGATAGGAAGATACACACAGAGAGAGAGAGAGGCGACTGAACTCCCCTTAGCAGGTCACCGCGCCAGCCAAGAACAGTCCCTCGCGAGGCTGTTCTCCCTTTGTATTGTTCCTCATCAGCCCAAGAGGCAATCCACCACACCACACACTGGAGTAGGGTATTACACCACAATGGTGGCCTCAACCAGTATAAATCTTGTGTCTCTTGTGCTATTCCGTTTGGTAGTTTAGGTCCCAGCGATTCGGCGAGGTGCGAGACGATAGAGGGTTGAACCTCCGCGCGCACCCGAGGGTTCGAGGGTGCACTGGAATTTGCCTTCCGCCGTCTTGTTCTTCCCCGACCACCACAACCATGTCTGACGCTCATCGGGCTCGCGCCGAGCGCCGAGCCGCCCCCACCTCCCATGTCGCCCAGACGGCTCCTGTCGGCGGGCGCCCTCGTCGTTCCCCGTCACCTGCCGTCAACGCCGCCACCGGCTCGGCGGGGAACGAGCAGCAAGCATCGTCCCAGCATCCGTCCATGAGGCGGGATGGCCGCACCGCCACGCCCTAGCTCACCCCCGCTGATTCTTCGTCACGCGCGCCCCGCGCGGCCATTGAGGCCCGAGCTGCGCTCATCACGGCAAACGAGCTCCTGCGCTACCGCCCCATCGACCACGTCTACGAAGAATGGCTCGACCGAGTCGCCGAGCTCGTCCGCGCCGCTGGAGGCGCCCCCGCACCATCCTTCTCGCTGCATCGCACCCCCCCCCTGCGCGGGCAATGAAGCTCCTGGGGCGCCCAGCCGCCTCCTCCTCAAGAAGGCGCCCTGGCCCCAAGGCGCGCGGCCCCTGGGCGGAACCCTCTCCATCAGGCGCTAGCGCGGCAAGAGCAGAGCTGCCAAGAAGTCCCTCGCCCACGAGAAGCTACCCGAGCGCTCCCTGCTCCAGCACGTCAAGACCCTGCGCTGCCCCCAGCCACGGCGCATGGGGACCCGCAGGACCAAGCTCTCTGTCATCCAAGGCCCCCCGCGGCCACGGCGGGCTGCCGCGCCTTCACCTCCGAGCTGTGCAGCGTCGCATGGCCCGGAAATTTCAAGCCAGACCTGCCCCCTCGCTATGACGGCACGGCTGACCCTGCGGAGTTCCTCCAACTCTACGAGTTGGGCATCGAGGCTGCCAACGAAGACGAAAAGGTCATGGCGAATTGGTTTCCCATGGCGCTCAAGAAAGGAGCCCTGACCTGGCTCCTGAATCTGGCCCCAGGCATGATCTCTTCCTGGGACGAGATGCGCACCCGCTTCATCGCCAACTTCCAGGGTACTCACAACCGGCCACCCGTCGTGAGCGACATGCGCCACATCAAGCAGCAGCCAGGGGAAACCCTGGAGAAGTACATCCAATGCTTCAACAATGCGCGCCTCAAGATCCCCAGGGTAACGGAGGAGGCCATCATCTCTGCCTTCTCCGACGGTGTGCGCGATGTCAAGATGAAGGAGGAGCTGGCGATGCATGAAGACCTGTGCACCTCCTTGGAGCTGTTCAACTTGGCGACCAAGTGCGCCAGGGCTGAGGAGGGGCGCCTCTCCCTCCTCGAGCTGCCTGCCGTGGAGCCCGAATAGAAGAAGCCCAAGGCCAAGGACGTGAAGCGCAAGGGGGCTGCGGTGCTCGCGGCCGAGCCAGACACCAAGCGGGGCAGAGATCAGCCTGAATCCTCCAAGGGCAGTCGGTACTGCGTGTACTACGACCTCCACACCCACAACACAAATGAATGCCAAGAGCTCTAGGCCGTGCGTGAGGGAAGGGTCGGCAGACGCCCCGAGCGCAGCGACCAAGGCTACGGCCGAGGAGGAGGAAGGAATGCAGGACGCTACGAAGACCGCGACCCGCACCAAGGGTGGCGCGACCAACCTCACGAGGATCGCTGGCAGGACCCGCCTCGCAAGGGAGGCTGGAGGGATCAGCCTCGCGAGGATCGCCGCAAGGGAACGCATGCCTCCCTCCGCTGCCACCGCAGCCAAGGAGAAATGAAGACCGTCATCAGGACGAGGGGGCTGGGGGCTTCCAGGAACCACGTGCAATCGCCTGCATCCTAGGCGGAGCTCAAGCCCTAGCCTCTCAATGCATCTTCAAGCAGTTCGCCCGTGAAGTAAACGCAGTCCTCCCCAAGCTCGAGGCCACACGCCCTCTCAGGTGGTCAGCATGCGCCATCACGTTCAGCTCAGCGGATCAGCTCAAGTGCGCGGCCACAGCCGGAGTCCTCCCGATGCTTTCTTCCCCAATCATCAGCAACGTGCTAGTCACCAAGACCCTCATCGACGGCGGGGCAGGGCTCAACGTCCTGTCTGTGGAAACATTCAACAATCTTCAAGTGCCTTACAGCCAGCTTCCGCCAACCAAGCCCTTCTCCAGAGTCACCGACGGCTCCACGGTCCCGATAGGGCAGGTCCGCCTTCCTGTCACCTTCGGGGCTCGCGACAACTACCACACTGAGCTCATCGACTTCGACGTCGCCCACATTCGCCTGCCGTATAACGCCATCCTCGGGTACCCGGCGCCGGCCAAGTTCATGGCCGTGACCCACCACGGCTACAACGTCCTCAAGATGCCAGGAAGCGGCGGGGTCATCACGGTGCCCTGCGAAGAGAGAGACGCAGTGTGCTCCCTGGAGCGAGCCTTTCAGGCCGCATCACTGGAAGACCCAGACCGCAGCAGCAGGAGGACTTCCGAGGCCGCACCCAAGAAGAAGAAGACATCGACCGGCCCGGCCCCTCAGGAGGGAGGCCCCTTAGGGCCCGCGCCTGGCAAGGAGGAGCCTCCCTCCATCGCATAGGGAAGCGCGCCCGGCGCCCTCCTCAGGCAGGGCTTGGGGGCTCTCCCCTGGAGGGCCGCCGACCTCGCCAAGGTCACGAGGGAGGCGCTTGGGCACCACGTGGAGGCGTGCTTCGAAGCACGTTTCCCTCAAGAAGGAGCAAGACAAGGAGGGCCAAACCCTCAGGAGTTCGTCAGCAAGGCCATTCAGGAGTTACAGGAGTCAAGGGTCATGAGAGGCAGCCGCCGCCTACCCGCTGTGGCCCCCCATCCAGGCGAGTATGGTGGGCTGCGCGTCTGCATCGACATACCAGGGCCCTCGCGAGTGGGACGTTGCAAGGGTCCTCCCCACAGCTATGTGCGCATGCCTTACGGCCTGCCGAACGCGGCTGCTGCGCACCAGCGTCTGTTGAGGGCCATCTTGGAGGCTCAAGAGGTCAGGCGTGCCGCAGCCCTGGCGGAGATGGAGGTGGCCCGCGAGGAGCCGTCGGCGCCTCCGGAGCCTCCCGAGGCCCCTGGGCCTGGGGGCTCGTGAGGATCGGCTCCCACAGCCCACCGAGTCTGCTACACCAACACCCCTTCGTCCCCAACATAATCAGGTGACATCTTTTAAGTTCCGTTTCTGGCTGGGAGCGCCTTCAGGGCCGCATTATTCCCAGGCCGCGTGGGTCCGTCCCTGCGGCACGTATCCCTTTTATTTCATGTCCTTAGCTTATCTTATTGGGGGCGCCCCTCGGGCTGCATCATCCCCAAGCCGCTCGGGCCTGTCCCAGCGGCATGTATCCATCTCGCGTTTACCTTAGGACTATGTTTTTGATCCACCATGCTTGTTATTTGGTGCCTTTTTCTCCTAGGTGTCGGAATCTTGTGCGTTAAAGGGGGGGTGCCTGAGCATCGCGACTCAGGGCTCCTACCGGCTCTCCGGCCCTCACCCTCTGGTCTTGTCCATGGCACCGCGACTTGGCATGCCAGCGACGGCTGAGACCAGCCCGAGAGCCGGGACCCAAGGACGTAGAGCAGAAAGGGGATCAAAGGTGACAGGGGAGAAGCACGCAAGGACCTCGCCAAGCAATCCCTCACCGACCAAGGCACGAACCTAGCGCCGCACCATGAAGCGTTTCCTGACCCTCGAGATAAGTCACCCTCCGGACACACTAGTTACCGCGACGCCATCCCCGCACCCAATGCAATCCCGTGTTAGCGATGTCGATCTCCTTTCTCACCGAATGATGGATGCTTGAGCGCTAAGGGGGACCTCTTGAGCATCGCGACTCAGGGGCTCTTACGGACCTCGGGCCGCTCACCTCCTGGCCTTGACCACGGCATCGCGACCTGGCATACCAGCGATGGCTGAAGCCGCCTTGGGACTGGGACCTGTCGGCGCAGAACATCAAGCCCTCATGAGGACTGAAAGGAGGAAACTAAGCTAAAACGGAATGAGCATCTCGCACTGCTTCATAACAAGGATCATATTGACAGACGAAACTACAAACATCTTACAAGCCCCCGTGCGGTATATCCTTGACCCCTCGCAGGAACAAAAGGCGCGAAACCTAAGGAGTCTTAACTACAGGGGGCATCACGGCATATGCCATCATCAACAGTGGGCCGCCCAGTCCGGCGCCAACCCCATCCAGATCAGAGGCGGCGATGGCCTGACGAGCCCTCCCTGCTCCGGGAACGGCGCAGGCTCGGGGGCTCGTAGCTGTCGTCGCTCATCTCCGGCTTCACGAAGAGCTCGGCGGGGTCACTGGATCCTCCGGCGCCTCCGTCGCCTGAGGAGCGGCCGGGGGAGCGATCGGCAGGCCTCTGTCTTGCTGCAGCAGGGTCCCGACCGCCCCTCCCAGGGCAGCACTCCAGCCGACGACCCTCCGCATCGAAGACCTTGAAGGACATCACCGACGCACCGTCGTACTCCAGATGGATCGTGAGGGCGCCCCTCGTCCTGCAGACCCGGGCGACCTCGCCCCAGCCTCGAGTCATGAAGACCTCGCCCGGGGCAACGACCGCGACCTCTGCCCCGGTCGCGAGGGTGCCACAGCCGGCGTGCTGCAGCCAGAGCCCCAGGGGTTCCCCCTGCCGGACGGTGGAGGCGAAGAAAGAAGGGAGACGAATCCAAGACTTAGGTGCGTGGCGGCGTGAAGCACGAACTCTTGGCATGAGCCCTCGGCGTGGACTCCAGGGGGAAGACGCACACCTTCGTGACCCGCCGGCGTCGTCGATGGCGCCGCTCGTGGCATTCGGCGTCGGCTCCTTCAGAGCCTCCAATGTGCACGTACATGGGAAGAGGGAACCCTAGTGGCGGCCACTCACACCAGGGTCTTGACGCTTCCTGGCAAGCGCCCTCGCCATGACACCAGAGGGCAAGCCGCTTCTTCGGAGGAAGCGGATCAGGATCCTCTTGGGGAGCCTTTCCCTTCTCTTCCGCGGAGTACCGGTGGATCGGAGCCATTGCAGCAAGACGGAGCAAGGCCCAGGAAGGAGGAGAAGCAGAAGGATAGACTGGAAGGGCGCGCGCTATTCCGTACTTATAGCCGGCGAAGGCCAACCGTCGGCCTCCACGATCACAGGTAATCATGACCCGCTTTGCATGCAGGGACTTGTCGAATCCGAGCGGTTACCGAGGCGTCGTGGGGAAGTAGAGCCGCCCACGTCCAATCAACCGCCACGCGGTGCCCAAGGCTGTAGGCTGTTAGGGCCCGCGACGCTTCGCACTTGCCCTTTCGCCTCTCTGCTCGGCCAAGTTCGGGCGCACCATGGGCCTGGGGGCGACTGTCATCGTTCTGGGAACAGGGGTCCCCAGACTTGCCTGCCTGCGGCCTGCGGCGTGGCTCAAAGGAGGCCCAGCACAGCCCATCCTCATCAACGCAAGCTCAAGACCCTCGCGAGGGGCCAAGACTCACGGGGCGGACGGCAGGGAGCTTCCTCAGGCACGGCCTCGTCAGGCTGGCTCATGAGGAGGCGGAGAGTTCAAGGCAGGGTACCTTGCGAGGTGCCCATGACGCAAGCCATGACGACCAAGGGCGCCAGTTGAGAGCAAGCGCAGGCGAGAGCATCAAGCAAAGGCGTCCATTTCGGTGCAACAAGACCAAGACCAGCCCAACGGCCAGAAGGAAGTCATTGTGGAGCCCAAGCCGGCGTCATCACTAGAGCCTTTGACAGGCGAGGACCAACTTTAGTCAGGATAAGTGTACCCGATGTTCCCCTTCAAAATGGCCAATTGTTGGCGCCCTTCCCGCTCAATATTTGGGAAGAGGCCCAGGGCCTTTGCCTATAAATAGGACTAGCCACCCCCAGGGTAGAGGCACCGAGCGGCCATACCGGATTGAGAGAACAAGGATAGGAAGACACACACAGAGAGAGAGAGAGAGGCGACATAACTACCCTTAGCAGTTCACCGCGCCAGCCAAGAATAGTCCCTCGCGAGGCTGTTCTCCCTTTGTATTGTTCCTCATCAGCCCAAGAGGCAATCCACCACACCACACACTGGAGTAGGGTATTACACCACAATGGTGGCCTGAACCAGTATAAATTTTGTGTCTCTTGTGCTGTTCAGTTTGGTAGTTTAGGTCCCAGCGATTCGGCGAGGTGCGGGATGGTAGAGGGTTGAATCTCCGCACGCACCCCAGTGTTCGAACCTCAAGGGTCTGCCGGAACCCGAAATCCGACACTCACTTCTTTTGAGAGAAACTCCTTCTCTAGAAAGGATCCATTCTTAGGAACAAAGATCTTGTCTTCGGATCTATGATAGAAGGTGTACCCAACAGTTTCTTTTGGGTATCCTATGAAGACGCACTTCTCCAATTTGGGTTCCAGCTTATCAGGCTGAAGCTTTTTCACATAAGCATCGCATCCTCAAACTTTTAGAAACGACAGCTTAGGTTTCTTGCCAAACTACAGTTCATACGATGTCATCTCAACGGATTTAGATGGTGCCCTATTTAACATGAATGCCACTGTCTCTAATGCACAACCCCAAAACAATAGTGGTAAATCGGTAAGAGACATCATAGATCGCACCATCTAATAAAGTACGGTTACGATGTTCGGATACACCATTACGCTGTGGTGTTCCAGGTGGCATGAGTTGTGAAACTATTCCACATTGTTTTAAATGAAGGCCAAAGCAGTAACTCAAATATTTGCCTCCGCGATTAGATCGTAGAAACTATATTTTCTTGTTACAATGATTTTCTACTTCACTCTGAAATTCTTTGAACTTTTCAAATGTTTCAGACTTGTGTTCCGGTACATAGATATACGCATATCTGCTCAAATCATTTGTGAAGGTCAGAACATAACGATACCCGCCGCGAGCCTCAACACTCATCGGACCGCATACATCGGTATGTATTATTTCCAATAAGTCAGTGGATCGCTCCATTGTTTCGGAGAATGGAGTCTTAGTCATCTTCCCCATGAGGCACAGTTCGCAAGCATCAAATGATTTATAATCAAATGATTCTAAAAGTCCATCTACATGGAGTTTCTTCATGCGCTTTATACCAATATGACCTAAATGGCAGTGCCACAAATATGTTGCACTATCATTATCAACTTTGCATCTTTTGGCATCAATATTATGAATATGTGTATCACCACGACCGAGATTCAACAAAAGTAGACCACTCTTCAAGGGGGCATGACCATAAAAGATATTAATTATACAAAATAGAACAACCAGATTTAAATGAATAATCGTCTCGCATCAAACAAGATCCAGATATAATGTTCATGCTCAACACTGGCACCAAATAACAATTATTCAGGTCTAAAACTAATCCTAAAGGTAGATGTAGAGGTAGCGTGCCGACGGCGATCACATCCACCTTGGAACCATTCCCAACGCACATCGTCACCACGTCCTTAGCCAATCTTCGTTTAATCCGTAGCCCCTATTTCGATTTGCAAATATGAGCAACATAACTAGTATCAAATACCCAAGCGCTACTACGAGCATTAGTAAGGTACACATAAATAACATGTATATCAAATAAACCTTTGTTCAGTTTGCATTCCTTCTTATGCACCAAATAGTTGGGGAAGTTCCGCTTCCAGTGACCAGTCCCTTTGTAGTAGAAGCACTCAGTTTCAGGCTTGGGTCCAGACTTGGGCTTCTTCCCGGGAGTGAAAACTTGCTTGCCATTCTTCTTGAAGTTCCCATTCTTTCTTTTGACACTTAAGACAATAGGAGAGGATCCTACTGTATATATAAAAATAGTATCAAAAGGTCTTACAAAGTCATAACCTTACATCCATTGCCATGATGAAAATAGAGAAGGAGACAAGAAAAGAAAACAGACAGAGGACTTGATGCTCTTTCTTGATTTCTACCTTCGCAACTTTGAGCATGGCGAAGAGCTCGGGAATTGTATTATCCATCCCTTGCATATTATAGTTCATCACGAAGCCTTTGTAGCTTGGTGGCTATCATTGAAGAACTCTGTCAATAAAACTATCATCCGTAAGATTAACTCCCACCTGAGTCAAGTGGTTATGGTACCCAGACATTTTGAGTATGTGTGTCGGCATCCTGGACTTGGGGGTATCCAGTCCTACCTGCCTGCGGCCCATCGCGTGACTCCATCGATGGCCTGGTATGGCCCAGCTTCAACACCAACACCGCAAGACCCTCACGAGGGGCCAAGCCTCGCGAGGCGGACGCCGCCAAGACCCCCGAAGGAGTTGGCCTTCTCAGGAGGAATCCTGAGGGGTGGAGAGTTCTATGCAGCTACCTCATGAGGCTCAGCTAACGTGAGCCATGACGACCAAGGCCAGGCGGGCGCCAGGTGGGTGCAGGGCGCAAGTTTCCTCTTCGGTGCAAGGGAGGCAAGCCACAGGCGTGGAGTCCCGAGGAATAGGCCAAAGGTTTCCATTCTGGTGCAACAAGTCCAAGACCGCTAGGACGGCAGGACGGAGGTCATCACCGAGCCCACCGCAGCGTCACGACTAGAGGCTTTTCGCACACGAAGACTACTTTTGTCAGGATAGAATGTACTACTTGTCCCCTTTCAAATCCTGCCGTTGTGGAATCCCTTCCCACTGATATTTGGGACCAACGCCACTATATATAGGATTAGCCACCACCATAGAAGGGGACCGAAATCAAAACAAGTAGGGCACCACACCAGCTCAAGAACACCTCACCTCCTGAGGCTTGTTCATCCTTTGTACTAGTTCATCCATAGCCCCTCGAGGCAATCCACCACACCACACAGGATTAGGGTATTACACCACAACGGTGGCACGAACCAGTATAAACCTCTGTATCTTTGTGTCTCTATGAGCTCGACGCGCTAGGCTAGGGAGGATCGCGAGTAGGCAGGCTGGGCGGTTGAGATCTCCGCATGCACCCTAGATTTCGAACATCTCAAGGGTTGTCGGATCCCTAAATCCGACATTGGGCACGCCAGGTAGGGGTGCGTTGGACCCTCTCTTCCGCCATTCGGTCCGCCACTATTCCGACACCTCCATGGCCGACGCGTGCAGGGCTCGCGTTGAGCGTCAGGCTGCAATCGCCACCCGCGTTGCTCAAACGGCTCTGGCGGGTGACGGCTGCGCCCATCGCGCTCCTTCTCTGGTGGCCAACGCCGCCACGGGCCTTGCCGGCCACGAGCAGCAAGCTTCATCACTGCACCCGTCGGTGCGCCGTGACGGTCGCACCGCCACTCTGTCACTGACTCCAGCAGCTTCGTCATCCCACGCGCGTCATGGCCAGGTGGACGCGCAGGCCGCTCTGCTCACGGCGCGGGAGCTTCTTCGCTATCGTCTGGTGGGTGACCTCTACGAGGAGTGGCTCGAGCGGATAGCTGAGCTCATCAGCGTCGCGCACGGGGACTCTGACGGGCCGGCTCGCTCACCGCCTCAGCAACCACCCACAGCAGGCGACGTCACGCATGGGGCTCCTCCTCCACCTCCGGCCCGGGGTGCCATCATTGAGCCAAGGCGTATGGCTCCACGGCGCGACCCGCAGCTCCCGGCGCCGGCTCGAGATGACGTGTGCTGCTAGGTGGTGCAACGTCCCCAAGGAGAAGCGCGCGTGCTTCCAGCACCCCAGCACCAGGCTCACGAGTTGCCACAGGAGGTGGCAGTGCGCGTGCACCAGGACTACATTCCACCCCCTCGACGACCTCTGGTGGCCACGGCAGGATGTCGTGCGTTCACTTCAGAGCTCCGCAACATCATCAGGCCGAGCAAGTTCAAGCCTGACCTGCCTCCACGCTACGATGGCACCGCAGACCCCGCCGAGTTCCTACTTCTCTACGAGCAGAGCATCGAGGCGGCTGTCGGATATCGGGTTCTGGTAAAACCCTTAAGGTTCGAACACTAGGGTGCACACGAAGATCTCTCCCTACCAAAACACACCCTCAGCCTCGCCACGACCTCTAAGCTAGCTCGATGAACAACACAAGAGACACAAGATTTATACAGGTTTGGGCCACCGTTGTGGTGTAATACCCTACTCCTGTGTGTGGTGTGGTGGATTGCCTCTTGGGATGATGATGAACAGTACAATGGAAGAATAGTCTCGCGAGGACAGGTGTTCTTGTGCTTGGTGGTGTGCTTGGGGAGGAATCGATCCGTCTCTGTCCAGATGCCCCTCCTACTGTGGTGGCTTGCCCTATTTATAGAGGCCCTGGTCCTCTTCCCAAATATTGAGCGGGAAGGGATCCAACAACAGCCATTTTGAAAGGGGATAGCTAATACAAGCTATCCTGACTAAAGGTGGTCTTCGCCTGCCAAAGGCGCTGGTGGTGACACCGTCTTGGGCTCCATGGTGACCTCCATCCCCGCCGTCCCGCTGGTCTTGGTCTTATTGCACCAATATGGAAACCTTTGCCTGATGCCTCGGTACTCCACGCCTGCTCTTGCCCCCTTGGCACCAAAGAGGAAATGAGGACACTGTGCGGGCTGGCGCCCGCCTGGCGCCCACCTGTTCTTGGTCATCATGGCTTCCGTCATGAGGACCTTGCAAGGTACCCCTTGCCTTGATCTCTCCGCCTCCTCGCGAGCCTGCCTGGTGAGGCCGCCCCTGAGAAGGCCTTGCGTCGTCCGCCCCGTGAGGCTTGGCCCCTCGTGAGGGTCTTGAGTGTTGGTTGATGAAGACAGGCCATACTGGGCCACTGGTGGAGCCACACCGCAGGCCGCAGGCAGGCAAGTCTGGGGACCCCCATTCTCAGAACACCGACAGTATCCCCCGGGCCCAAGGCGCGCTCGGACTTGGCTTAGCGGAGAAGCCAAAGGGCTAGGGCGGAGCGCCGCGGGCCCCAACAACCTACGGCCTTGGTTGACGCATGGCGACTGATTGGACGTGGGCGTCTCCACTTCCCCATGATGCCTCGGCAACTTCCCGACTGATAAAAGGCTGGCGCGGGATAGGCTTGCCTTCCTTGCTCTCCTTCGCCTTGCTCCAGATCCCCTTCCTTGCTCCTTGCTCCTGCAATCTCCAGATCTGCTCCACTCCTTCCCCTCCGGTGAGTGATGGCGCCCCGCAAAGCCAAGGCTGATGCGCTGCCGGCTTGGTATGCGCCGGCCCTGGATTCCCCCAATGTATCGGAGAAGAATCTTGCCTCCACACGCCTGATGACGGCGGTGGAGGGCAACAAGAAGGGGGAGATCGAACTCCGTGTCGGGGGTTGGGTGCGACATATGCCAAAGGATGGCTTATCATGGTGGGGGCAAGTAGAACGTCGCTGGTGCCTGGAAATGGGATGAGGCGAAGACATGCACGCCGGCGAATCTTACCCAGCTTCAGGGCTCTCCGAGGAGATAACACCCCTATTGCTGCTCTGCGGGGTCTCCGCATGGTCACTAAAGCAAAGTGACTACAATGGTGCTCCTGGAGCTGTATCGGGAGGCAGGAGAGAGCAAGGCTAGTTCTCTCCTCCCTGTGCTATCTGGTCTATCTCTATCAAAGTCCGAACCCTTTGCATGGGTGCCCCGGGGGATTATATAGGCCTACCCCCCGGGGGTACAATGGTAATCCGGCTGGGCGCGGGTCCCAGCCGTCTGTCTCTCAGACCGCCGTCCTTCCCGCCGGCTTCTGGGGCCCGCCGACTGGTGGGTCCTATGGACAGGCTTGACGCTATAGTGGTACTCCTGATGACGCAGGCTTGGTCATTGGGTCGTGGCAATAGTGCTGCCGTCTATCGGGCAATCACTGTCGCCATTCCCCATCCTATCTGGTTAATGGCTCGTGGGCCCCTGGGAGGAGTCGGCCGACTCCAGGGAGGCCGACTCCCACAGATCCGCCTTCGAGGCATCCAGGCCGCCTTCGGTCCACTCACTAACAGGCAGCCCCGTGGTCTTCGGGCCGTACAGGCCGGCGTCATGGGCACAGTGCGTCGCGCACTGTGGCTGAGGTCAGGGCAGGCATGGCAACAGTGTCGCGCCTCGCCGGAGATCTTCCAGCGATACGGCTCACTGTAGCCATGCCGGTCCTTCGTAGGCGGGAGGGGGGGGGGGAACAGCCACGCCGCGACCGTACCCCGCATCGTACTTCATGATGAGGGAGGAGTCATGGGCCGACTCTCCATAGTCGGCCTCTCTGGAGGTCGCCAGTCTTGGAGTCGGTTGATCTCGAAGTCGCCGTCTGGTACTCGGCTCGTCTTGGAGTCGGCTCCTGGGACTCGGCCTAAGGGGCGCGGCCTGCCCCGATGTCTTGAAAGGTTCTGGGACTCGGGTTAGCCTACCCGTGGACCATTACTCCGACACTCCGGGCGGGCTCCGCCGTGCCGGAGGCCAAGGGGAGCACTTTCTACCCCTTCTTCGTGAACACCATCGTCGCATCCCTGGTTCCTCCCTTTTCCAGCTTCTTCAACACCATCCTTAGCCATTATAGGTTGCAGGCCCTTCATCTCCATCCCAACTCCATCCTCCTCTTGTCAATTTTCGCCTACTACTGCGGGGCGCATGTTGGGGTGATGCCGTCCGTGGCTCTGCTGCGCCACTTCTTCTCTCATCAAACCAACAGCGACCATTCCTTGGCGTGAGCCAACTTTGTCGCGTACAGCAAGGCCAACATGACCTCGAAGACCAGGAAGAGGGCCGACAACTTCCGGAGCAAGTGGGTCATGATGGATGCCAAATGTGTCCACCCCCCGTTGGTGTGGCCAGCGGAGATGCCCCAGCCCGACGAAGGGTGGTCTCGCGCAAAGCTTGTCGACGACCGGGCGAAGTTGGTTGTGGAGAAGGTGAACGCCGACCTGAAGCCGGGCAACACGAAGGCGGCGAAGCTGACGGGGGCCGCGCTCCTTAAAGAGTTCCTGATGCAGTGGGTGGCTCCGCTTCTGGCGCACTCGCGCCCATTGTGGACGCTCGGGGACGCAGACGACGAGCTTTGCCTGAATCCGACGGCCTTGGCCGATGAGGATCTGGCCGCTGCTCTCTCCCTCTTGGTTGGGGACGACCTGGAGTGTCCGGCGGTGCCCCTTCCCCCTTGTTCCTCCGCGAGGATCGGGCACAGGTGGGGGATGCCATGCCCACCTTTGATGGGCGTGGCCTGGTGCCGGCGGCGCCTCCTATGGTCCGGGGGGCGACAGCACTGGTGGACATGTCTTCGGGTGACTCCCACGGAGAAGGAGAGGAAGAAGAAGAAGAGGAGCGCGACTCGGAGGCGACCTTTGAGGGGACGGGGGAGACCTCTCCCCAGCGCAGGGTAAAAATCCTCCGCACCTTGCCAGACGACGACGAGGCTGACGCCACGCAGGAGGAGGGAGATCCGCCATGATCCCAAAGAAGGGCAGGTTGGCGCAGGTCTCCCGAGAGGCCGCTTCTGCCCAGGTGCCGCGTGGAGCCGTTTCCGGCCCTTCTGCTGCGCCTTTCCCTGCTCCTAGGGCCCTTGCGGCTACGCCCTGGGCCTCGAGGCTCTCGGGCTTCAAGCTTCGCAAGAGGATGGTGAACTACGCCGCGATAGACCAGTAAGTGCTCGTGCTTGATCTTGCTCTTGATTATGCTACCGGAGCATGACGTTCTTCATCGGTTGGTTAGGCCGCCGCCTGCGACGAAAAGAGGAAGGGGGACACAGTGACTCTGCCTGGGGCGAACTCAGCTGCCGCGGACACTCCTTGATCCATGGGGAGGGGAGGCGATGACGTTCGCACCTCCCCTGACCGATCATCCTCGCGAGGCCTGGAGGAGCACCGTAGCGGGGTGCCAGCCCCCGTGGCCCCGTTGGCTTCGGAGGTGCCGGTGCCTGATGAGGTATCCAAGGCTCAGGAGCCCCCTGTCTCCTGAGCCGTGGTTACACTGCCGCCTCCTCCTCCTGCGCCGCTGGTTCCGGGTTCTTCTGCCTCCTCCGATGTCTTGGAGCGCGCCCTTCCTGAGATGGGCCAGTTGCGAGAAGACCTCCAGGCATAGACTCCCATCTGGCAGCCAGGCGCCTGGAGCTGGTCTCCGGTTGGATTCATTCTGACGCCTCCGTCCGAGCGGCGCTGAGGCAGGCCGCGGCAGCCTTTGAGGAGGAGAAGCAGGCCACCACCCAGGCCGCAGCCACTCGCGAGGCGGCACTAAAAGATGTCGCGGTCGCCCAGGACCACTGCATGGCATTGGATTCCGAGCTGCAGGGTTTGCGTGATGAGAACATCAAGTTCGCGACCGCCAGGCGAAGGAGGAGAAGATGAAGGCTCGGGAGGACGCTGTCAGGGACCGCGACACCGAGCTGACGCAGCTGGCGGAGTCGCAGACCGCTGAGCGGGGCCGGCTAGAGACGCTGGAGTAGAAGTTGAGGGCGGGGAAGGCCGAGCTGGACGCCAAGTCGAAGGTCCTGGCCGAGGACCCCGTGGCCTTTGCACTTCTCGAGGAGAGGTCTCGTGTGGCGCTGAAGACACTCTATTAGAAGGGCCTGGAGAAGCCGCTGGCCACCGACAAGGATGGCCCTCTCCAGCTACTTCCTTTCTTGGTCGAGGCGCTTGAGGAAGTCGTGAACGGCGTCGGCCTCATGGCAGAAGTAGAGGCTCGCGTTGTTTATTTCGCGGTGCTAACGCATGTCTTCAGCCACCTCCACCTCCGTGACCCTTGCGCCAACCTTGCCGAGCTGTTGGAGCCTGTGGACGTCGATCGCTACACCATCGCTGCTGAAGCCGTGAAGGGCCAGGTGGAAGCCTTGCTGGGGAAGTTCCGCGCCTTTGCTACTGCGCCCACGGCAGGTGCTGCGGCCTCGGGAGGTGGAGCTGGTGGGGGCAACACCACCGGGGGGTGGAGCCCCTGCGAGTGACGGCGTTGTCCAAGGGTGATCTTCTTTGCGGCTTCTTTCCTGTTTTAACTCCTGCAACATGCACCGGGCCTCGTGGAGGCATTTAAGCTGGCGTTTGGTATTGTGAAGACAATTACGGTTTGTAATATTTTCTTCAGGATTTGCTTCAAGATTTGCGGTTTTCTTCCAATTTGCTTTAGGTTCTACGTCGGCAGAGCCCGGCCCGCGCATACCTCAGCCGCCGTTGGCCCTGACCGGATCACCAGGACGGAACCAAGGAGTGAGGGGCTACATGACAAAATAGGCTCCTGAGTGGCGATGCTCAGGAGTCCCCCTTGATGCGCAAACAGCGAATAGGGAGGTAACGTAGGAGTAGATCTGGTGTTCTACGTCGGCAGAGCCCGGCCCCGCGCATACCTCAACCGCCGTTAGCCCCGACCGAATCACCAGGATGGGACCAAGGAGTGAGGGGCTATGTGACGAGTTAGGCTCCAAAGTCGCGATGCTCAGGAGTCCCCCTTGATGTTGAAACAACCTTCATACCTTGGCTCTGCTCGGGGAGGGGCGCGCGACAACCAGGTCTGAGGGACCTGGCTAGGTGGCGTGCGCTCGGGCATGACCCGGGCGCAACCCCCGTGTCCAGCCCCCTCGCACGACGCTCCCGAGGGGAGGGGTTGCGACGAGGCCAGACACTGAGCTCTGGGCTCCTTGAGGTTGATATGGCCGTGGATCGCCCTCAGTTGTTTATCACCAGCATGGAGCATAGCGCTTCCGTATGTGTACGGGCATAGCCGCTCCTCGGCAGTGTCATCAGCCAGCACGGAGCATGGTGCTTCCACTGGTGCGTGGGAGGGCCCCCCCCTCCAGGAGGAGCCCCCCCCCTCCAGGAGGAGCCCCCCCTCCAGGAGGAGCCCCCGGGGCGTGTACAGCCCCCACCTGACACGTGGCTTGCAGACAGGGCTAGACTAGGTTTTCCTAGGCACTCGTGAGCCAGCGCGGGACTCACGAGGCCCTACCTCAAGGTGGGTTGCACCTGGTCTTGGATCTTTGACAGCTGTGTGTTCCTGAGAGATGGTTAGATACAAATGCTCTCCGTCCTTAGGTCTCGGCCCTCGAGCGATCTCAGCTGCCGCCAGTATGCCAGGTCGCAATGCCATGGTCAAGGCCAGGGGGTGAGGGCTGGAGAGCCAGTAGGAGCTCCTGAGTCGCAATGCTCAACAGCCCCCCTTTTAACGTGCAAGCGATTTGCATGGAGGAGAGTAGGCCCGTGGTAGGCAGTAGGTGGCAATCATGGGTAGGTTAAGCATGA
Source organism: Triticum aestivum (assembly GCF_018294505.1). Lineage (NCBI taxonomy): Eukaryota > Viridiplantae > Streptophyta > Magnoliopsida > Poales > Poaceae > Triticum > Triticum aestivum. The sequence continues at coordinate 429,719,624 of NC_057804.1, read as the reverse complement.
AAGGCAAATTAGCTTAGGTAAATAAAGGAGGGATACACGCCGCTGGGTCAGGCCCAAGCGGCTTGGGGATGATGTAGCCCGAGGGGCGCCCCCAGCAAGGTAAACTAAAGACATAAGCAAAAGGGATACATGCCGCAGGGACGGACCCATGCGGCCTGGGAATGATGCAGCCCTGAGGGCGATCCCAGCTGAAATGAACTTGGAAGATGTCACCTAGTACCATTCTAGAAGGGGTGTTGAAGTAGCTGAAGATGGGCGGTGAAGAGGCCGACCCTCACGAGCCACCGGAGCAGTGAGCCTCGGGAGGCTCTGGAGGTCCAGGCGGTTCCTTGAGGACCATCTCCATCTCCACTAGGACCGTGTGATGCCTGGCCTCCTGAGCCGCCAGAATGCTCCGCAGGTGACGCTGGTAGGTAGCAGCCGCGTTCGGCAGGCCGAAAGGCATGCGAACGTAGCTGTGCGGCGGACCCTTGCAGCGTCCCACACGCGAAGGCCAGAGGTGCTCCTGAGATGCGGCTCGGTTGAGCCCTGGGACATTGATGCAGACACGGAGCCCACCATCCTCGCCTGGATGGGGAGCCATGCCAGGCAAACAGCAATCGCCGCGCATGGCCCTTGCTTCCTGAAGCTCCTGAGTGGTCTTGACGATGAACTCCTGAGGGTTGGGCTTTCCACGCCCTGTGCCTTCCTGAGGGAAACATGGTGCGAAGCACGCCTCCAAGTGGTGCTCGAGCGACTCCCTCGTGATGTTGGCAAGGTCTGAGGCCCTCCAAAAGAGAGCCCCCAAGCCCTGTCCGAGGAGGGCACTGGGCGCACCTTCCTATGCGATGGAGGGAGGCGCCCCTTGCACGGGCGCAGATCCTGATGCGGCATCACCTGAGATGCCAACCTTCTGAGGCCTTGTGCTGAGCGATTACTTCTTCTTGGGGATGGCCTCTGGAGGGTTCTCGCCCTTGTTGTCCGGGTCCTTGATTGATGCAGCTTGGAAGGCACGCTCGAGGGAGCACACCACATATCTTTCCTCGCAGGGGACCGTGATGATTCCGCCGCTTCCTCGCATCTTGAGGATGTTGTAGCCGTGGTGGGTCACTCCCATGAACTTGGCCAGGGCTGGATACCCGAAGATGGCATTGTATGGCAGGTGAATGTGGGCAATGTCAAAGTCGATGATCTCGGTGCGGTAGTTGTTGCGCTGTCCAAAGGTGACAGAGAGGCGGACCTGCCCTATCGGGGTGGTGGAGCCGTTAGTAACTCCTAAGAAGGGCTTGGTAGGCTGAAGTTGATCATATGGCACTTGAAGGTTGTCGAACATCTCAACGGACAGGATGTTGAGCCCTGTGCCGCCATCAATGAGGGTCCTGGTGACATGCACGTTGTTGATGACTGGGGAACAAAGCATCGGGAGGACGCCAGCAGTAGCCGCACACTTGAGTTGATCTGCTGAGCTGAAGGTGATGGCGCACTTGGACCACCTGAGCGAGCGTGTGGCCTCAAGCCTGGGGAGGACTGCAGTCACCTCGCGATAAAGCTGCTTGGAGATTCATTGAGAGGCTGGGGCCTGAGCTCCGCCCAGGATGCAAGCGATAGCATGTGGCTCCTAGAAAACCCCAGCCCACTCGTCCTGGTGGTGGTCGTCATTCCTTCTTGGAGGCAGTGGCAGAGGAGGAAGGCCTGCGTTGCCCTGCAGGCCGCGAGGCTGATCCCTCCAGGCGCCCTCGCGAGGGTGGGCCCGCCAGCGATCCTCACGAGGTCGGTCACGCCACTCCTAGCGGGGGCCACGGTCGTCCCGTCGTCCTCCGCCTTGTCCTCCTCCTCAGCCATAGCCCCGGTCATTGCACTCGGGGCATCGACCGAAGCGTCCTTCTCGAACGGCCCTGAGCTCCTGGCTGTCGCTAGTGATGTGAGTGTGGAGGTTGTGGTAGCCGCAGAATGGTTGGCTGCCCTTGGACGACTCCGGCTGGTCCCTGCCGCGTTTCATGTCTGGTTCTGCTGCAAGCACGGCTACTCCCTTGCGCTTCATGTCCTTGGCCTTGGTCTTCTTCTCTTCTCGGCCCATAGCTGGAAGCGCGAGGAGGGAGAGGCATCCCTCCTTAGCTCTTGTGCACTTGGTTGCCAGGTTGAACAGCTCCAGGGATGTGCACAACTCCTCGTGGATGGCGAGCTCCTCCTTCATCTTGACGTTACAGACGCCATCAGAGAACGCTAAGATGATGGCCTCGTCCGTCACCTTGGGGATCTTGAGGCGGGCGTTGTTGAAGCGCTGGATGTATTTCTGCAGGGTCTCTCCAGGTTGCTGCTTGATGCGGCGCAAGTCAGCCACAGCCAGGGGCAGTCGCGAGTTCCCTGAAAGTTGTCGATGAAGCGGCTACGCATCTCATCCTAGGAGGAGATCGAGCCGGGAGGCAGGTTCAGAAGCCAGGTACGGGCACCATCCTTGAGCGCCATGGGAAACCAATTCGCCATGACCTTCTCGTCTCCGTTGGCCGCCTCTATGCTCAGCTCGTAGAGCTGCAGGAACTCTGCAGGGTCGGTAGTACCATCATAGCAAGGAGGCAGATCCGACTTGAACTTGCCCGGCCAAGCGAAGCTACACAGCTCAGTTGTGAAGGCACGACAACCTGCCGTGGTCACAGAGGCCCTTTGCTGACGCGGAGTGTCGGCGTTCTGGGAACGGGGGTCCCCAGACTTGCCTGCCTGCGGCCTGCGGCGTGGCTCAAAGGAGGCCCAGCACAGCCCATCTCCATCAACACAAGCTCAAGACCCTCGCGAGGGGCCAAGCCTCGCGGGGCGGACGACAAGGAGCTTCCTCAGGCACGGCCTCGTCAGGCTGGCTCACGAGGAGGCGGAGAGTTCAAGGCAGGGTACCTCGTGAGGTGCCCATGACGCAAGCCAAGATAACCAAGGGCGCCAATGGGGCGCCAGCTTGCGCAGTGTCCTCCCTTCCTCTTTGGTGCAAAGGGGGCAAGCGCAGGCGAGAGCATCAAGCAAAGGCATCAATTTTGGTGCAACAAGACCAAGACCAGCCCAATGGCCAGAAGGAAGTCATTGTGGAGCCCAAGCAGGTGTCACCACCAGAGCCTTTGACAGGCGAAGACCAACTTTAGTCAGGATAAGTGTACCCGATGTTCCCCTTCAAAATGGCCAATTGTTGGCGCCCTTCCCGCTCAAATTTGGGAAGAGGCCCAGGGCCTTTGCCTATAAATAGGACTAGCCAACCCCAGGGTAGGGGTGAAGTATCAAGAGGCTGGATCGAGCATCTAGCATCGAGAGTCCAAGAGCCAGAATCAAGTAACACCAGCCAAGAACAGACCCTCGCGAGGCTGTTCCTCCTTGTATTGTTCATCATCAGCCCAAGAGGCAATCCACCACACCACACACTGGAGTAGGGTATTACACCACAATGGTGGCCTGAACCAGTATAAATCTTGTGTCCCTTGTGTTGTTCTGTTTGGTAGTTTAGATCTTTGTGACTCGGCGAGGAGCAAGCCGGTAGAGGGTTAAATCTCCACGCGCACCCCAGTGTTCGAATCTCAAGGGTCTGCCGGAACTCGAAATCCGACATTTGGCGCGCCAGGTAGGGGTGCGCCGGAATTTGCCTTCCGTCGTCTTGTTCTTCTCCGACCATCGCATCCATGTCTGACGCTCGTCGGGCTCGCGCCGAGCGCCGAGCCGCCCTCGCTTCCCATGTCACCCAGACGGCTCCCGTCGGCGGGCGCCCTCGTCGTTCCCCGTCACCTGCCGTCAACGCCGCCATCGGCCCGGCGGGGAATGAATAGCAAGCGTCGTCCCTGCATCCATCCATGAGGCGGGACGGCCGCACTGCCACACCCTCGCTCACCCCCGCTGGTTCTTCGTCACGCGCGCCCCGCGCGGCCATGGAGGCCCGAGCTACGCTCATCGCGGCAAACGAGCTCCTGCGCTACCGCCCCATCGACGATGTCTATGAAGAGTGGCTCGACTGAGTCGCTGAGCTCGTCCGCGCTGCCGGGGTCTCCCCCGCGCCGTCCTTCTCGCTGCACCGCGCCCCGCCCTACGCGGGCAATGAAGCTCCTGGGGCGCCTCAGCAGCCTCCTCAAGAAGGTGCCCTGGCCCCAAGGCATGCGGCCCCTGGACGGAACCTGCTCCGTCAGGCGCCAGCGCGGCAAGAGCAGAGCTGCCAAGAAGTCCCTCGCCCTCGAGAAGCTGCCCGAGCGCTCCCTGCTCCAGCACGTCAAGACCCTGCGATGCCCCCAGCCGCTGCGCATGGGGACCCGCAGGACCAAGCTCTCCGTCGCCCAAGGCCCCCTATGGCCACAGCGGGCTGCCGCGCCTTCACCTCCGAGCTACGCAGCGTTGCGTGGCCCGGCAAGTTCAAGCCAGATCTGCCTCCTCGCTACGACGGCACGGCTAACCCTGCCGAGTTCCTCCAGCTTTACGAGTTGGGCATCGAGGGTGCCAACGGGGACGAGAAGGTCATGGCCAACTGGTTTCCCATGGCGCTCAAGGACGGGGCCCGCACCTGGCTCCTGAACCTGGCTCCAGGCACAATCTCCTCTTGGGACGAGATGCGCACCCGCTTCATCGCCAACTTCCAGGGTACCCGCGACCGGCCACTCGCCGTGAGCGACATGCGCCGTATCAAGCAGCAACCAGGGGAAACCCTGCAGAAGTACATCCAGCACTTCAACAACGCGCGCCTCAAGATCCCCAAGGTGATGGAGGAGGCCATCATCTCAGCCTTCTCCGATGGTGTGCGCGACGTCAAGATGAAGGAGGAGCTGGCGATGCATGAAGACCGGTGCACCTCCTTGGAGCTGTTCAACCTGGTGACCAAGTGCGCCAGGGCTGAGGAGGGACGCCTCTCCCTCCTCGAGCTGCCTGCCGCGGACCCAGAAGAGAAGAAGCCCAAGGCCAAGGACGTGAAGCGCAAGGGGGCTGCCGTACTCGCGGCAGAGCCAGACACCAAGCGGGGCAGAGATCAGCCTGAATCCTCCAAGGGCAGTCGGTACTGCGTGTTCCATGACCTCCACACCCACAACACCAATGAATGCAAAGAGCTCCGGGCCGTGCGTGAAGGAAGGGTCGGCAGACGTCCCGACCGCAGCGACCGGGGCAATGGCCGAGGAGGAGGAAGGAACGCAGGACGTTGGGAAGACCGCGAGGATCGCTGGCAGGACCCGCCTCGTGAGGGAGGCTGGAGGGATCAACCTCGCGAGGATCGCCCGCAAGGGAACACGGGCCTCCCTCCGCTACCACCGCAGCCAAGGAGAAATGAAGATCGTCATCAGGACGAGGGGGCTGGGGGCTTCCAGGAACCACGTGCAATCGCCTGCATCCTGGGTGGAGCTCAAGCCCCAGCCTCTCAACGCATCTTCAAGCAGTTCGCCCGCGAAGTGAATGCAGTCCTCCCCAAGCTAGAGGCCACGCGCCCCCTCAGGTGGTCAGCATGCGCCATCACGTTCAGCTTAGCGGATCAGCTCAAGTGCGCGTCCACATCCGAAGTCCTCCCGATGCTTTGCTCCCCAATCATCAGCAACGTGCTAGTCACCAGGACCCTCATCGACGGCGGAGCAGGGCTCAACGTCCTGTCCGTGGAAACATTCAACAATCTCCAAGTGCCCTACAGTCAGCTTCAGCCAACCAAGCCTTTCTCCAGAGTCACCGACGGCTCCACGGTCGCGATTGGGCAGGTCCGCCTTCCTGTCACCTTCGGGGCGCGCGACAACTACCGCACCGAGCTCATCGTCTTTGACGTCGCCCACATTCGCCTGCCGTACAACGCCATCCTCGGGTACCCGGCGCTAGCCAAGTTCATGGCCGTGACCCATCACAGCTACAACGTCCTCAAGATGCCAGGAAGTGGCAGGGTCATCACGGTGCCCTGCGAAGAGAGGGACGCAGTGTGCTCCCTGGAGCGAGCTTTTCAGGCCGCATCACTGGAAGACCCGGACCGCGGAGGTAGGAGGCCTCCCGAGGCTGCCCCCAAGAAGAAGAAGACATCGTCCGGCCCGGCCACTCAGGAGGCAGGCCCCGCAGGCTCAGGGGGAACCTCCTTCCATCGCGTAGGGAAGCGCGCCCGGCGCCCTCCTCAGGCAGGGCTCGGGGGCTCTCCCCTGGAGGGCCGCTGACCTCGCCAAGGTCACGAGGGAGGCGCTTGGGCACCACGTGGAGGTGTTTTTCGAAGCATGTTTCCCTCAAGAAGGAGCAAGGCAAGGAGGGCCAAACCCTCAGGAGTTCGTCAGCAAGGTCATTAAGGAGCTACATGAGTCAAGGGTCATGAGAGGCAGTCGCCGCCTACCCGCTGTGGCCCCCCATCCAGGCGAGGATGGAGGGCTGCGCGTCTGCATCGACATACCAGGGCTCAACCGAGCCGCATCTCAAGTGTGACTCTGGCCCTCGCAAGTGGGACGCTGCGAGGGTCCGCCCCACAGCTACGTGTGCAAGCCTTATGGCTTGCCGAACGCGGCTGCTGCGCACCAGCGCCTCATGAGGGCCATCCTGGAGGCTCGAGAAGTCAGGCGTTCCGCAGCCCTGGAGGAGATGGAGATGGCCCGCGAGGAGCCGCCAGCGCCTCCGGAGCCTCCTGAGGCCCCTGGGCCTGGGGGCTCGTGAGGATCGGCTCCCGCAGCCCACCGAGTCTGCTACACCAACACCCCTTCGTCCCCAACATCATCAGGTGACATCTTTCAAGTTTCATTTCCGGCTGGGAGCGCCCTCAGGGCCGCATTATTCCCAGGCCGCGTGGGTCCGTCCCTGCGACGTGTATCCCTTTTATTTCATGTTCTTAGCTTACCTTATTGGCGGCGCCCCTCGGGCTGCATCATCCCCAAGTCGCTCGGGCCTGACCCAGCGGCGTGTACCCTTGTTGCGTTTACCTTAGGGCTATGCTTTCGACCCATCATGCTTGTTATTTGGTGCCTTTTTCTCCTGGGTTTTAAAATCTTGGGCGTTAAAGGGGGGGTACCTGAGCATCGCGACTCAGGGCTCCTACCGTCTCTCCAGCCCTCACCCTCTGGTCTTGTCCATGGCATCGCGACTGGCATGCCAGCGACGGCTGAGACCAGCTCGAGAGCTGGGACCCGAGGACGTAGAGTTTCGACATCTAACCCAGCTTGCACGTTAAAGGGGGGGTGCCTGAGCATCACGACTCAGGGCTCCTACCGGCTCTCCAGCCCTCACCCTCTGGTCTTGTCCATGGCATCGCGACCTGGCATGCCAGCGACGACTGAGACCAGCTCGAGAGCCGGGACCCGAAGACGTAGAGCACCGGCATCTAACCAAATTTGCAGGAACACACTCCAAGATAAGGCCCAGAGCCAGGCGCAACTCGCCTTGTGGTAGGGCCCCGTGGGTCCCGCGCAGGCTCACGGGAGCCCCAATGTGCCTCGCCAGGCCTTTCGTGCCTCGTCGCCTCTCCGAAGCAACTAATGGCTAACTGTCGATTGCCACGACGAACTCTCGTTCCTTTTGTAATGGACTTGCAGGGTCCCTCCAAAGAGCATCACCAAGCGAGGCGCTCATGGTGCTTCCTTCGCCCTCGTACACGCAACTCGCTTGCACGTTAAAGGGGGGGGTGCCTGAGCATCGCGACCCAGGGCTCCTACTGGCTCTCCTTCCCCCACCCTCTGGTCTTGTCCATGGCATCGCGACCTGGCATGCCAGCGACGGCTGGGACCAGCTCGAGAGCCGGGACCCGAGGACGTAGAGCAGAAAGGGGAGCAAAGGTGAGAGGGGAGGAACACGCGAGGACCTCGCCAAGCAACCCCGCGTCGGCCAAGGCACGGATCTAGCGCCGCACCAGGAAGCGTTTTCTGACCCTCGAGATAAGTCACTTTCCGGGAACACTAGTTACCGCAGCACCATCCCCGCACCCAATGCAATCCCGTGTTGGCAATGTCGCTCTCCTTTCTCACCGAATGATGGCTACTTGAGCGCTAAAGGGGACCTCCTAAGCATAGTGACTCAGGGGCTCTTACTGGACCTAGGGCCGCTCACCTTCTGGCCTTGACCACGGCATCGCGACCTGGCATACCAGCGACGGCTGAAGCCGCCTTGGGACTGGGACCTGTCGGCGCAGAGCATCAAGCCCTCACGAGGTTTGAAAGGAGGAAACTAAGCTAAAACAGAATAAGCATCTCGCACTTCTTCGCAATAAGGATCATATTGACAAACGGAGCTGCAAACATCTTACAAGCCCTCGCGGGGTACATTCTTGGCTCCTCGCAGGAACAAAAGACGCGAATCCTAAGGGGTCCTAGCTACAGAGGCCATCGTGGCGGACGCCATCATCAACAGTGGGCCACCCAGCACCGGCGCCAACCCCATCCAGATCAGGGGCAGCAACGGCCTGACGAGCCAGCCCTGCTCCGGGTGCGGCGCAGGCTCGGGGGCTCGTAGCTCTCGTCGCTCGTCTCCGGAGTCGCGAAGAGCTCGGCGGAGTCGCTAGATCCACCGGTGCCTCCACGGCCTGGGGAGCTGCCGGGGGAGCGGTTGGCCGGCCTCTGCCTCGCCGCGGCCAGGTCCCGACCGCCTCTTCCGGGGCAGCACTCCAGCCGGCAACCCTACGCATCAAGACCTTGAAGGACATCACCGAAGCACCTTCGTACTCCAGATGGATCGCGAGGGCGCCCCTTGCTCTACAGACCCGGGCGACCTCGCCCCAGCCTCTGGTCATGAAGACCTCGCCCGGGGCAACGACCGCTACCTCTGCCCCGGTTGCAAGGGTGCTGCAGCCGGCGTGCTACAGCCGAAGCCCCGGGGGTTCCCCCTGCCGGATGACGGAGGAGAAAAAAGGAGGGAGACGAATCCAAGACTTAGGAGGTGTGGCGGCGCGAAGCACGAACTCTCGGCAGGAGCCTTCGGCGTGGACTCCAGGGGGGAAGACGCACACCTTCATGACCCGCCGGCGTCGACGGCGGCACCGCCCGTGGCGCTCGGTGTCGGCTCCTTCAGAGCCATCGATATGCGCATACAAGGGAAGTGGGAACCCTAGTGGTGGCCGCTTGCACCAGGGTCTTAACGCTTCCAGGTGAGCGCCCTCACCCTGCTGCCAGAGGGCAAGCCGCTTCTTCGGGGGAAGTAGGTCAGGATCCTCTTGGGGAGCTTTTCCCTTCTCTTCCGCGGAGAACCGGCGGATCGGAGCCATTACAGCAAGACGGAGCAAGACCCAGGAGGGAGGAGAAGCAGAGGGAGTAGACTGGAAGGGCGCACAATGTTCCGTACTTATACCCGGCGAAGGCCAACCGTCGACCTCCACGATCGCAGGTAATCATGACCCGCTTTGCATGCAGGGACTCGTCAAATCCGTGCGGTTACTGTCAGTGTCAAAACCGGCGGATCTCGGGTAGGGGGTCCCGAACTGTGCGTCTAGGCGGATGGTAACAGGAGACGAGGGACACGATGTTTTACCCAGGTTCGGGCCCTCTCGATGGAGGTAAAACCCTACGTCCTGCTTGATTAATATTGGTGATATGGGTAGTACAAGAGTGGATCTACCACGAGATCAAGGAGGCTAAACCCTAAAGCTAGCCTATGGTATGATTGTTGTAATGTATGTTGTGTCCTACGGACTAAAGCCCTCCGGTTTATATAGACACCGGAGGAGGCTAGGGTTACACAGAGTCGGTTACAATGGTAGGAGATCTACATATCCGTATTGCCAAGCTTGCCTTCCACGCCAAGGAAAGTCCCATCCGGACACGGGACGGAGTCTTCAATCTTGTATCTTCATAGTCTTGGAGTCCGGCGGACGATGATAGCCCGGCTGTCCGGACACCCCCTAGTCCAGGACTCCCTCAGTAGCCCCTGAACCAGGCTTCAATGACAATAAGTCCGGCGCGCATAATGTTCGGCATTGCAAGGCGGGTTCCTCCCTTGAATAATCCAGAGAAGATCATGAACACCAGGATAGTGTCCGGCTCTGCAAAATAAATTCCACAATCCACCGTAGAGAGAATAAAATGTACACAAGTCCAATCTGCTGACGTATTATGCAGCATGACATCACACCGCTACCAGGCTTTTACTTGAATCGTTTTTTATCATACCACCTCAGCACGTTTAGCAAAGCGGTTTCCTGGGCACGTCTTGTCGAAGCAGAGATCGTGTTCCCCTTATTCCGGGATTCCCATCAATACGGACGTGGGTAACCCAACCGCGCCATTGATGGTGGCGCTTGGGGGATAAGCGAGTTTTACCAGGCCGGTGGGGGACGCATAGTCTTTGTCCGACTATATATAAGGGATAAGGATTTACCTTCTCACCTACGCCTTCTTCCTCCTTTGCTTATCCATCTCCGCGCACTCAAGCTCCAACGCCCAAGCTCGTGCATCTCGCCTCGACCTTCTCCGAATATGTCCGGAGCGGGAGGCAAATGGTTGGCCTCCACCGTTAAGGAGGAGCACATCACCGAGCTGCGCAACGCCGGATACCTCTCCGGTGATATCGCGCATCGGCTGCCCGACGAGGGGCAGCTCATTCCTACCCCCGGGCCCCATGAGAGGGTCGTCTTTCTTCCCCACTTCCTCCATGGACTGGGCTTTCCACTCCACCCATTCGTCCGGGGGCTTATGTTTTACTACGGCCTGGATTTCCACGGTCTGGCGCCAAACTTCATCCTCAACATCTCGGCATTTATCGTCGTGTGCGAGGCCTTCCTCTGCATCCGGCCCCACTTCGTCCTGTGGCTCAAGACCTTCAACATTAAGCCGAAGGTTGTGAAGGGCACGCTAGCGGAATGCGGAGGCGCCATGTTGGGTAAGTTGCCCAACGTCCTTTGTCTCGAAGGGGCCTTCGTGGACTCTGTCAAGGGGTGGCAATCGGGGTGGTTCTACATCACCGAGCCGCGCGAGCCCACATGGGCGGCGGCCCCCGAGTTTAGATCTGGCATCCCCACGCAGCTCACCTCCTGGAAAGAGAAGGGCTTGCTGTGGGCAATCCGAAGGAGCTGACGGGACTCCGAGCCTGCATCCAGAAGCTGGTGAGCAATAAGCTCAGGCTCGTCGACATGGTCCAAGTCATGCTCATCCGCCGAATTCTCCCATGCCAAGAACGGGCATTCAATCTGTGGGAGTTCAATCCGGAACAGCACCGGGCGCTAAGCGGGCTCTTCGATATGACATATGAAGGCGCCTGGAGGGTGCTGTTTAAGGGCGCCGAAGCCCCCGCATCCACGACGGAAGATCGCGGATTTTGCTCGCAGCATCCGGCTAACGAGGTAAGTGATTCAACCCCTTTAAGGGACACTTGTGGTAATCAAATTGATTCTAAGAGGGTTTCAACCTCTCATTTCCTTTAACAGGAATGGATGGAGAAAGCCGAGCAGCTCATCAGCCCGGCTCCCATGCCAGAAGACCCAGTGAACGCCCGTTTAGCAGGGCTGCTGGTTCCGGCACCGCACGTGGTGCCGGAGAAGAAGGCCAAGAAGGTGGCCGCGGGGACTCGAAAGAGTTCCAGCAATCAGGCGTCCGACGACGAGGCGGACTCCTCCCCCGAAGACGAGGAGGAGGAAGAAGACTCTCTCCCGGAGGAGGGAGAGAAGAAGAGGAAGGCTTCCCCAATAGGGGAGGCCGAAGGGTCCAAGAGGGGGAGAACTATCCCCCCGGACAGTTTCGCCAACACCATCGTTGGCGAGGAGGAGTGGCCTTTAAGGGCCAGGCGTCCGGCAAGATCGTAAGTATCCGGATCCCTGATATGCAATTTCTTTCATGTCGCGTAGTGTCCTTCTAATGCGGTATACTGTCCGCAGTCCGGCCGATGATGATCTCCCCGCTTCATCGAGCGGGTCGTTGGCCCCGTCGGATGTGATTCACTTCCAACTGCCTCCACTCCCCGTGCAGACGAGAACGCCGAGGTGGGATCCCAGAGAGGGACCCATCAGGAGGAGGCTCCGAAGGCGCCGCAAGGCAGCCTCCCGGACTTTGCGCCGGACTCTACGTCGCAACCTGCAGTGGTTCCAGAGTCTGGCGGGCGGCCCCTTTGAAAGAAGGGAAAGACCGTGACACCGGCGGCCTCCGTCCAACCGGAAGCGCCGGACAACTTGTTGGAGGCGCTTAAAGGCGCTTCCATCGAGGAAGAACACCGCACTATCATGAGTGCGGTGATTCAGAAGGTTCAGCTCGCCAAGAGCGGGCTGACCGAAGCCTGCAGCAGCCTTCTAACAGGCTTTGAGGTAAGAAGTTAAAGTTATGTAATGTAATACCGCATAGACAGTAGCCCCTGATGCTTAGTTCGTTGTTCGGAAAGAAAAGCCGGACTGAGGATCTAATAAGATATACGCCGGGTTGCTTAAAATATGTCAATATGGCTTTGCAGGCTGCGCTGCTGACCTCTGCCGCACTGACTGCGGAGGTCGGTGCGTTGAAGCAGGATCTCGAGCGGTCCGAGCAAGAGCTCGGCCATGCCAAGAAGCAGCTCGAGGACAAAGAAGGTGAGTAACACCACTTTGAATAGTTACCTTACAGAAAAGGATTTTGGTTGCAATAAAATTAACAAGGATAATATGGGTATTGCAGGGGCCACAAATGAGGTGGCAGCCCTGAAGGAGGCTGTGTCCGCGGCCGAACGCAGTGCGGCCGCGGAACGGGCCGAGCGAGAAAAGCAGGAGGCACAGGTGGCGGAAGTACGGCAAGAGCTCCAGGCTCTCATGGAGAAGCATGAGAGGCTGGAGCGTGACTCCAAGACTCGAGAGTCCGAGCTTGGCTCGGCTCTCGAAAGTGCCAAGTCCACCAAGGCCAAGGCCCATAAGGCCCTTCAGGAGGTTGAAGATGTGAAGAAGATAGCGGCGGGTAAGGCAGTTTTCATGCAAAGCAAGCATGTTAATGTAAACTACCTTACACTTACCCGCATTCGGAGCTCTCCAGGGGCGTTTGCAGATCTGCCGCGTAGTGTGCCCGATGCTACCGCATTCTATCGTGGCGAGGAGGGGAGCTCGACGGAGAAGGTCT